>NW_007246171.1:471279-495083 GCF_000164805.1 Carlito syrichta
CCCCCCCACTGCCCCCCTCTGCCTGCCATTCCCCACACCTCACGTCTCTGCTCTTCTTTCTCTAATTTTTTAGAGCTATTTGAAGAATAAAAATTCCCACTAAGTAATTGCAGGCAGAGCCTCCAAGCTCTGTATTTTTAGGGTCCCAACGTTTAGGTTTATGATGCCAAAGTTACTGTTGAGAGTTTGGGGCTTTTCCCCCATCCAATAAAGTATCCTAAAGAGGAAAAATAATCCGGTCATGAACACTTTCTATAATCAAGTATTGGTTCAGTACCAGTGTTAGCAGTGCTAGAAAAAGGCTGGTAATTATAAAGCGGTTCGTTAAGACCATCTGATGCAGCCCAGGCGCAGTGGTTTATGCCTATAATCCCAACACTTTGGGAGGCTGAGGTGAGAGGATTGCCTGAGCCCGTGGGTTCGAGACCAGTGTGGGCAGCTGGGCGAGACCTCGTCTCTACAGTAAATCAAAAAATTAGCCGGGCGTGGTGGCATGTGCCTGTAGTTCCGGCTACTTGGAAGACTGAGACGGAAGGATCGCCTGAGCCCAGCAGGTCAAGACCACAGTGGCCAGGAGTGTGCCACTGCACTCTCCAGCCTGGGTGACAAAGTGAGACACCAACTCAAAAAAAAAAAAAAGACTGATACCATAGGATGGCTCCATGTCCTATTTGAACAAGGTTCCTGTGTAAGTACACAAGTGAACTCCCTGCAGTAGACATGGTCTGTATTGATTTCAAGAGTAAGTTCGCTCAAGTGCTATGTGTAACCTCACAAACAGCTGAAGAAATGCAGACTAAATGCACTCACGTAGGACCCTTGGTAGAAGTCACATCAAAATGGGCTACCACTGTCACCTGGAAGGGGACCTCGGACCTTCTCTACAGGGTTTTAAACAATGGCTTGAATAAAAACAGAGGAAGCATATGGAAAGGCTAACATGTGACAGGTAAAGAAACAAAATCCAGATGGGATGAAACACTAAGAATAAACTAAGTGCAAATAAATGCAAAACAAAGCACCCTGGAGGCTAAGGCTCAGGGGAGGCATGGGGAGGGCAGGTAGTTCACTGTGAAAGTCAAGGGTTCCTCCCACACAGTCGAACACAGCAGATCTACTTACAAACAAACCAAGATCAAGAACGCTCAGAAAGCCTGGCAGAAAAAGCCATAGATACCAGTGCTGGCTCGAGATGGCAGGGACGGGCATTTGCTCAGGATCTTCTTGTCGCTGCTGCGGGCGTCCCGCGTCCGGGGCTGGTTGGACTTGTGCTCCAGGGAAGACGAGGAGGAGGAACCGCTGGCAGCTCCAAGTGGGGTCACTAAAGCCCGGGAAGAAGGACACACCTGTGTGGGGAGCCAAAGGGACCGGCGCAGCTCCCAGCAGATCCTTCTGGAACATGCCTCGCAGCTTCTGCAACAGGGTCACCCACTGCTGTGGCAAATGCCTGGTTTGATCTAAACATGTCATGTTTTCTACACGAAAGATGTTATACGACACAGGCAGTAATGTTGTAAGGATCCGCACTGCAAGCCCACAGCCCATATGGGAGGGATGGCCACAAAAAATCTGACCACCCGGTCTAACCACCACCATTCCCACTCACCTCAGAGGGGACAGTCCAGTCCCAACTCACTGACATGACAAACGCTGTCGGTGTGTTTTAAGGTAGCAGACGTTGAATAGTAGGACGTTTTGGGCTAAACTGACAGCCAGCAGGGACACTCTCACACACACAGTCACCTAATGACTGACACTTGCAATTTTCTGTCAAGCCACTTGCTCTGTTAAATTTCCTTTCATTCCCTCTGAACCTAGCGAAGTCGTTCTCTCATTTAGGACATCAGGATCGCAGCACAGGATTTTATACCCCCAAAAAATAAAAAAACAAAAAAAAACTGTGTAGGCTTTATTATGAGCTGCTTAAGGGATTTTCAAGGGTAATTTTCTGTAATGATGATTCCCTCATCAACTGTAACACTTGACCTCTGTATAAGCTGCTTTTCCACCACATTATTTTAAAGTTTCATCATAAATTGAACTTCAGAAACAGAAGTTGCAAACTGCATTACCATCTTTCTCTGTTACAGTCTTCGACTCTTCACCAGAAGGCACAGAAAGTGTGGACTCAGAAGCGCTCACTTTTTTTGATGTCATGAAGCCTAGGACACAGAAATAAAACCCGTTCAGCAAGAATTTCACTGAGTGTTAGACATGACAACGCATTTGCTTTAGAAAGAACATGCATCCCTCATTAGCTACTTCTTTTTTTTTTAGGTGTTTTTTGTCTGTCTGTTTGTTTGTTTTATTTTGAGTCGGGATCTCACTCTGTTGCCCAGGCTGGGTGCATGGCTCACTTCAGTCTCACCTCCTGGGCTCAGGAGCAGCTGGGACTACAGCTGCGTGCCACCGTGCCAGGTTAATTTTCTAGTTTTTTCGCAGAGATGAAGTCTCGCTCTGCTGCCCAGTCTGGTCTTGAACTCCCAGGCTCAAGCAATCCTCCCAAAGTGCAGGGATGACAAGCATGAGCCACCACGCCTGGCTCTGTATCTTACCCACTTCTAAAAACCTACTGGATAATAAATTCACAGATAGGTAGGACCCATATTTTGTGATTTAAATAAGAAAGAAAAAATGCATTCCCAGTCCATACAAAAACCCCAATTTTCCTAAACATCACTAAAACACATCTTTTTTTGTTGTTGTTGGAGTCTCACTCTGTCACCCAGGCTGGAGTGCAGTGGTACGCTCACAGTCATCACAGCCTTGACCTGCTGGGCTCAGGTGATCCTTCCGCCTCAGCCTTCCAAGTAGCTGCAACTACAGGCATGCACCAGCACATCCAGCTAATTTTTTTATTTATTGTAGAAACAAGTTCTTCCCAAGTTGCCCAGCTGATCTTGAACCCCTGGGTTCAGACAATTCTCTCACTTCAACCTCCCAAGGTGCTGGGATGACAGGTGTGAGCTACCACGCCCAGCTTAAAACACAGCTTTAACCTATATAACAATCCACTAAGGACTTCTAAATAACGCAAAGCAGTTACAACACAGTTGACTGCCTGTCTGAAACCCGATGCCCTCATGGGTGAGTGTATCCGAACCAGGCTGGCATAAGGCCAACCTGCTCAGCGACCTGAGCACACTTGCTGAGACCTGCGGAGAGCTTGTTCATGTCACTGCCGTGTGCACGCCTACACATGACCGCAGATTTTTACCCTAGTGAATATTGGATACAATTTTTGTCAGTCATTATAGCAACTACTGATTTAAGAGAGAGTTCAGATAGTGAGAAGCGCTGTCCTTTCCGCTGAGGGACAATGAAAACGACATCCTTTCTCTCACCACACCCAGCTCCCACCAAGACCTGCAAAACCAGAAACTACCAAGTAACAGCCTGCCTTATGGGGACTTCTGTGTGCACTGTAGAGAGTCACATTACTCAGATGCAGAAGCCATGGACCACACTGGCCCTAATTCCACCGGGCATCGTCCTGGTCCTGCTTACTCAAGGAGGACCTTTCCACTTATGTGATAGAAAGACACCGACACAAATAGCTAAAACACGAGGATGTGTTGGAACAAGCACTAGCATACAAGGAGGGGCAGAACTGTGGCCACTGAGATTCATCAGTGCCAGGTTGAGAAGACCACATTCTGAGATGCGTCTTAGGGACAGGTCAGGAGCTTTCCAGAGAATACTGGCAGTACAGTAGGGAAGAACTGAGGGTCGGAACTCCAGAGAGAAAAACAAAAATCTTAAGGCACAGAGAACGGGGAGAGGCCTGGCTGGAATACAGCACCTCTGAAAGGTGGGAGAAGTAAGCCAAGGCAGGTCACAGCAAAACCTCAGAGGGAGACCGTGCTGGGCTGAACACTGGACCTCTTCCATAACAAACGAGTCTCCACTGGGCTTTGGAAGAAAGGATGGGCAGGAACAGAGTTCTAGCCAAATAACGTTCTCCTCACAGCGAGGCCAAGAAGGAAGCAGCAGAGGAGAGGCTGGACACAGCGACAGGGAGAAGCTACCAGCACAGGAGAGGGACCACCAAGAGCCAAACACAGGAGAGGGGCCACGAAGAGCCAACCACGGCCCAGGGGAGGGACCACCGGGAGCCAACCACGGCCAGGAGAGACACACCAAGAGCCAATCATAATCAGGAGAGGAATGACCAGGAGCCAACCACAGCCCAGGGGAGGGGCCATCAGGAGTCAACCACGGCCCAGGGCAGGGACCACCAAGAGCCAAACACAGGAGAGAGACCACCAGGAGCCAACCACAGCACAGGAGAGGGACCACCGGGAGCCAACCATGGCCCAGGCACATGATCCTGAGCCAGAACAGCAGAGTGCGCATGGAGAGAACACAAGAGATTCTATGAAGAGCAACCTACAGAGCAAATTTCTTATATTCTCAGGATCATATTTTCAGTTCTAAAATATCCATTTGGGTCTTGAATTAGAGATTCACACGGAGGTGTAAAATGTAATACTGTAGTTTCGCAAAAGTGACCTTTGAGGGGAACTAGGAAAAGTATGCGTGGGATATTCTTGTATTATTTACCAACCAGGATATTGACCTTGACACAATTCACCAATCTTACTCAGAGTGCCACAGGTTTACTTGTATTTGTGTGTGTGTGTGTGTGTGTGCGCGCGCGCATGCATGCACGCACGTGTCTGCACATGGGCATGTCATTTGGTTCTTTTCCATATCTTCTATTTCTCTGCTGAAACTTTCCCATTTGTTTCAAGAGTGTTCACCCTTAATTCTTGGAGCATGGTTACAATATATTAACACATATTACATGTTAATTGCAACATCAGTGTCTCCTCAAAGCTGTCATGCTGTGACTGATTTTTCCTCACAAGATATGGAGACTCTCCTGGTTTTTCATATTTTAAGTAACTGTATCCTATATCACTTAACGGTTATGTGTGGAACTTATTTAAATCCTGTGGCGAGTAGTGACTGGGTTGTTTTCGCAGGCGGTAGACCTGTCAGGTTTGGGCTATAAGTTCCTGGCCTCTTTCTGTGCACTGGTTCCAAGGTCAGTTCCATTTCCACATCTTTGCAGTACAAAGTGAATACCTGCCCTGTGTGTTGTGCTACCCAGCAGTCCAGTCTAGGACTAAGCAGTGGTCTGCCAAAGAATCCAAAGCCTTTGGTCAGACCCGTGCGCCACAGCTTGGGAGTGGGCCTGGGAGCTTGTGTCCAACATCCTGAACCTGTCTCGATGACCTCCCCGATACTCCCTGCTCCAGGGCACCCGTTCCTGGTCTCCTGGAACACCTCCCCTCAGTTTACCTGCTCTGGCATATAATCTTCTGAGACTGATTCTGCCTCTGAACCACATAGTGGGAAAACAGAAGAAAAACCCATGGAGGTTCCATCCATGTTCTTGGGACAGTTCCTCTGGCCAAGACAAGGGCCTCCCTGCCTTGGGGTCTCAAGGACCCGCCCACCCACTGCCGCTGGGGTGGAGAACCAAGGAAACAGGTGAAACACAGAGAAGGCAGGGGACTCCTTCATGACCTAACAGGAGACCCCATTTCTCCTCCTCAGACCAGAAACAGAGGTGGCTTCTTCTGAAGCCGTCTGTCCAGACCCAGCATGCACATCTGGGTTTTAGGCTAAAAGGATGCCTTCATCATGGTACCCAACAGTCCGCAGATCTAGCAAAGCAGGTAAGAAATATCTACAGAAAACATCAGTCAATCTTATAGGGGTATTTTTAAAAATCTAATTAAATAGAAAGATATTCCAAGCTCATAGTTAAAAACAAAAACTGACTATTGTAAAGATGTCAGTTCTTTTCTAATTGATTTAAGGTTCAAATAAAATTCCAGTTAAAATCTCAATAGATTTTTAAAAAGGAAAACAGCAGCTTCTTCCAAAAGTTATATGGAAGTGTGATTTATAGGGACCCAAACAGGTGAGACAATCATCAAAAATAAAGCAGGAGGCTTTTCTCCACTAGATGTCGAGAGCTATTTTTTAAAACTATAGGAAATATGAAGTATAGAGTAACACAGGACGACAGCCAAACCGCCCGGCAGAACGGAAGGAAAAGGCTGGTGAACTCTTGGCTAAAATCCTTTCACCCTGATAGAAAGCCTTCTGCTTCAGCTACTGATGAAGTGCCAAGCTTTTCTGCACAACTATTTTGTGCCACGTGCTCCAGTAAATACAAAATGACGAAACACTTCCACGGTTCGTTTAAAGCTTAAAATTTTGCTGAGAGCATAAAAAATGTGCACAAATAAAGCAATTAGAGAACAAAGCCCCAGATAATAAATACCAGTTGGGGGAGAGATTAAAAGCTCATACAAAGTTAGAGAGTGAAGGGTTGACAGGGACGAAGCCACCAGGACCACCTTCATGGGGATCTGAGCCGGAGAAGCAGGAGGCAGAGGAGGGAGGACCTCGAGGGAGGGAAGCCCGAGAGTACCCCAGGGAGGAGTGAGCACAGGCAGGTGAGAGGTGGGGCCCAGGTGTGGCCACGGCTCAGCCGCGGAGGTGCAGAGTTGCCCCTGGTAAGGAAAGGACGGGACGCTCACCGAGGTTCAAAAGTCGGGACATTTTCCTGGTGAAAAAGAAATCACTAAACACCCTTGGCCAGGTGAGGACCATAACACTGGCTGCATTCATGAAGATTAAATGGGAGCATGAAATCCAGGATCAAGGTTAGATTACAGGTGACAAGTTGGAGGCAGCAGGAAGGACAAGGAAGGGGTGACCCAAAACGCTCCTGCTAGGAGCTGAACCACAGCTGAGCTTTGCAACATGGAGGATGCAGGTTTTATTAAACTCGGCTTCATCATTGGCTCACAAAAAAGCACGACGCAATCTAAAGGTCAGGACTCCCTCCAGTGCAACTAAAATGCTGAGGAAGACAGTGTGTTCGCGAGAGTGACCCACCAGTGTTTCCTCTGGACACAGGGGAAGCCGCCTCTGTCTTCGGGGCCCTGGCGAGGGGTGCGGCTGCCTTGGCAGAAGGGGCCTGCACGGTGTTCTTCCTGCGGTCTTTGGCTCTGCTGATCTTCGACAGAGGAGCAAAAATCCCTACGGGAGACAGGAGAATTTCAGTTAGACATTTAAAAGCATTTCAAGTAAAGGCGCAAGTGTAAGTACTTAGTGATGTAACCTACATTTTGAGCGCCTACCGCGTATCCTGTAGGGAGACGCAGAAAAAAATAGAACTGTCCTCAAAGGGCTTTCAATCTAGCTGTCAAGGTGAACACCCCGTAATGTGAGAACCACAAAGAAGACACATTACCAGGCATTGAGCGAAGCTAGGGGAAGCGACAAGGGTCAAGGGAGCAGTCTTTTATGATTACTGAGCTGTTGGCAAGGACAGCACAAACCCACTCCTCCTGTCCTTGCTGTCTCCTGCGGAACTTATACTAACCCCACATTGCAGCCTTTTATCCAAGTCTTCTCTCTCTTCCAGGCTGTGCACCTTTCAAAGACAAAATTTAAATGCTACTCGACTCTCTCTGCTCCATTGCGCCCACCTGCAGGGCCTTCCCTAGACTAGGGACCCAACAAATCTTTTTGACTACAAGATACAATCTCCCCAAAGGGTCCACCCCTCAGTCCCCGACAGGCAGAAACAGCCCAGTGTGTGCTGAGGAAGGGTGGCACGCAGCACCAGGGGATGGTAGAACTTCATCAAAAAGGGAGTTTATCCAGGCAACAAAACAGACGTGCTAACAAGTAGGCACAGACACTAGAGATGAGGAATTCAGACTCTAAATACCAAGATAATCTGGCTAAGGTATTTTTAAAAGAGAGAAGAACATCGTAATATTTATATTCCACTTTCGTTGAGTGTTTACAATCTCACAGATACATATCATGTCTAAGATGGAATTTACGAGGGGGGAGCCTCAAAAAACTGGAATTATCTTTTGGAGGGCAGGCCCCATGTAGTCCAGGCTTCCCCTCTAGGGAAGTGTTCTAGGCATCCATTGACATCAGTGTACCAGCTAGCGTTGTTGTGAGAGGCTGCACTCGGCTTTAGTCCATTTTGGGGGAGAGTCTTTCAACACATTTGCCCATTTCATGATGGGTGATTTACAAGTGCACCTGCCCACACCGTGCTGAGTGTTCAGCAGTTGTTGTTGTTTTTTTTACCAAAAACGGCATGATCCTATCATGCCCCACTCTCCCCATCCACCTAATCTCACACCTGAGTGACATTTTTACTTGTTTGTTTCCCTGGATGAAAAAGTCCTCAAAGGGAAATGTTTTGCCAATGTGGAAGAGATGAAACAAAAAACAGCAGAAACACGAAGAGGAGTCAAAATGACGAGTTCAAAACTGTTTTGAGCAGTGGAAAAAGCATCTCGAGAGGTGTATTGCATCACTTGGAGAGTACGCTGAAGGTGACTGAAGTTTAAACATGTAAGGATAAACACACAATGTTTTATAAATAAATTCTGGGTTTTTGGGGGGGGTCCCCTCTCAAGAGTCTACAGTGCTTTAATAGCTACAGAAGGCGGCTACACTACTTTTCTCCAAATCTTCAAGTCTCTCCTCCCTCGGACTTTAGACTACTTTATCCAGATTTCCTTACTTCTCTTTTTGATTCTTCACAGCATTCTCTCCTCTGTCTCCACCTCTGAGATTCTCCTTATCTTTCTATTCTTTCCCAAATTTTTTTCCTTCCCCCTACACACACACACTTTCTAAGGCTCGGTGATGGTGATGATGATGATCAATTACTACCAGGATTGCCAAGGGTTTGAAGAAAAAAATTATTTTATACTCTGGGAATGTAAATTTGTGCAATCTTTGCAGAAGGCAAAAATCCATTTTATGGAATTACAACTAAATTATACCTAATGCTATGAAGATTACAAGGTTACATCTGTATACTCTTTTTTTAAAATCTAAAACAATGTCTAGTTTACAGGAATGTCTCCATTTCTAGCTGACTACTATGATCTAATCACGCTTCTGGAAATTAATCATGAGAAATAATCCAAATAGGAGAAAAGGCTGCAGACCTGAATAAGTCATCACTGTAATATTACTCATAAGGAGGAGAAAATAATTGTCTGGTTAACTACATATGTAATTACTACATTATGTAAACTACATAATTAACTACATACGTAAACTAAGCTATAGCATTATACCATTAATAAGTAAAACAATAAAGATCATACGGTAATACAGAAAAATATAAAAAGCAAATCAAGAAAATAAAAAGTTCTATATCTGATTACATTATGATAACATTTGTGAAAAACTGTATATGTGACTAGAGGCAGGACTGGAAAAAAACCTTTAAAAAATTCGTGAGAGCAGTCAGGCCACAAAATATTTTTCTAAGTTGTTTCATTTGTGTCATGAATGTCATAATAATGTTCAATAAATTATGATTTTTTTTAATCTGAGGAAAAATGTGATTTTTTTCCCAAGATACTACCAGAAAATTTCTGTAAGCTAAAACATGTTTGTTTTCTTTAAACAGAATAAAATATTCAATTCTATGGCTGTAAGATATTTCTACAGCACATGGACTGCCTCTGTCTTGTTCTCTGTCTTCCTATTTTCTAATGAGCCATGACATTGGGAAACCAACCCCACATAGAGCGAGAATGAACACAGCACGCACCAGCCTTCCCATTCAGTCACTCAGGTTAACTGAAGAGCTGAGAGGACTTTCCTCAGATCCTGGCACAGAACTGTAAGGGTCAACTAACAATAAACACATGATCATCACTTTAAAAAGTTAAAGTGATTTTCTGATAAACATGACCCACTGAATATATGTGTTTAACTCCAATTCTTCCCAAAACCCCACTAAAATACTGGTAAGGAATAAAAATATTATAAACACTAAAGAAAGAAAAAAAGAAGAAAAAAATACTAAAAGTTTCCAAGAGGAGGGAAAAGGCCTACCAGAAAAGATGGAAAGACGATGTCCGTTCTAAATACTGGAGGCTCAAGACACGGCAGCAATGTGGCCCAAGCGCTGTGTCCCACCCCACCTGTGTCTGTGAGGCTTGACAGGAACACAGCCATGGTCACTCGTCCCATATCGCTTGTTCCTGATGTCAGCAGGGCTGAGGGCAACCAATAGAGGCTGCACAGCCCACAAAGCCTAAACCGCCAACCACAGGGCCAAACTCTGTATGAGACAGCAGGTGTCACCCCAACATACGGGGGAAGGTGGAGGCCACCCAACCTTCCCTACCCAACTGTCCTGTGAAATCAGACCTTTTGGAAGGTCTCAAAAAATTCACCCCCATGACTCCTTTGTCAGGAAGCTACTGAAAGGTGAGCTTCACCAAAATGAGAAGGCAAACCAGGAGAGAAAGACACTGAGAGCAGCCCGTGCACAAAGCCTTTCTCTTAGAATTATCCAAACTCAAAAGATGTCTCAAACTGGAACCATCAAGAAAGAATCATATATATATGTTATTTACAAATACATATACAATATCAGAAGGCTCGGCTAAAGTAGCTGAAAACGTTCTTGCCTCGGAGGGGCAGGACCCGGGGCAGGGACGGGCAAGCTGGTGGAAGTTTTGCGGCAGTTTTTCTTAAGCCTACGGCACAATCTGATTTGGTCACCAAGCACACGAGTTCACATTGCTAATTATTAAAGGACATAAAGGCCAAACATTCCTTAAGCATCTAGGCCCCTCTCCAATCTTAAAGAGGTAGAGCCATCCTTTTTCTCTGACCCACTTTCTAAATAAACTTTCTTTTCTAATCTAAAAACAAACAAACAAAAAAACCATAAAAAGCACTACCACCAAGTACTCAAACCTATTCTAAATCTTCTACAACTTAAAAAACATCTACTATGTGCTGGAATTCACAGAGCAATAGAATGAACTGATCCCGAAACAGACCCTGTGTTGATAAGAACTTCCTTCAAGCCGGGCTTGGTGGCTCAGCCTATAATCCCGCGCCTTTGGGAGGCTGAGGTGAGTGGATTGCCTGAGCCCGCGGGTTTGAGACCCACCCGGGCAGCGAGACCTCATCTCTACAATAAATCAAAAAATCAGCCGGGCATGGTGGCACATGCCTGTAATTCCGGCTACTTGGAAGGCTGAGGCGGAAGGATCGCCGGAGCCCAGCAGGTCGAGGCTGCGGTAGCCAGGAGCGGCCACTGCACTCCAGTCTGGGCGACAGAGTGAGACTCCAACTCAAAAAATAAAAAATAAAAAAAATTTAAAAAAAGAACTTCCTTCATAATAAAAGCAACACACAGGCCCAGGGGAGAATGGCCGCCAGAGCAGGGGGGACACCAGGTGCTGACGACCAATACTGCACTCCACCCCCCTCCCGCCCCACTGCCAGCGGCTGAGCTGTGGCCTGGCTCGGAGCAACTGGGAGGGCTCCTCCATCCCACAGTCCAACATATGACCCCACCCAAAACTTGCCCTTAGTGCATCGAAGGGACAGAGGCAGGTCCTGAGTACCCAGCTTTGTCCTAATCAAGCATGCTCTCCTCAGGACAAGTCTGGAGTCCACATGCCTTCAGTTGACAACCCAAACACTTCCAGCAAACCTGACGTACAGCTTCCCTGTGTGTTGCTAGAGGCGTGTGGTCCTGCCCTTAGGCTTTCGATGGTTGCCAAGATTCTCTCTCCAAGGAAAATTAAAATTAAGTTCTTAACCTCACACTACCCACCAAATAAATTCCAGATGGGTTACATAATTAAGTGTAAAAAAAACTTACAACATTCAAATGACCGTTAGGTAGGAGGAATACGTTCCAGTGTTCTACAGTACTGTAGGGTGAATAGAGTTAATAATATTTTACTATTTATGTTCAAAAAGCTGGAAGAGAGGATTTTTAATGTTCTCAACACAAAGAAGTGGCAAATGCTTGAGGTAATAGATATGCTAATTACCCTGATTTGATCATTGCACAATTATACATGTATCTAAATATCACTCTGTACATCATAAATATTATAATTATCACATGTCAACTAAAAATAAAAGAAAAACTAAAACATTTAAGGGAATCAAAGATATTGTTTATAACTCATCCTTGGGTTAGGAAGAATTATCAATCAAAGCACAGGAGCAATATAAAAATGTATAAAGGAAAAGTCTTTTAACTACACAAACTTATATTCCAATAAGCACTGCAAATAAAGCTCAAAGGCAAATGACCAACTGTGCAAAGTGTCTCTCATAAATACAGAGGCTTAATATTCTAAATACAGTTTTTTTTAAAAATTCATTCTTTTTAAAATAAACACTAATATCCCATTTTTAATGGGAAAATAATATGAATAGGCAGTTGCCAAGATAACACACAATTACATATACTATAACGAAACATTGAAAAGTTTTATTTCAATCACAGAAATATGAATTAAAGCAGAAATATGAATTAAAGCAGAAATTTTTACTTATCAAATTGGAAAAAAATTAAAAAGAAAATGGAGTCATTAAAAATCAAATTTTCAAATAATATGTAAAGGCTTGGTCAATTATAACAGGATATCAAGTAAAATGCAGAATTTATACCTTTTGTTCAACTCTTATAGAATGAGTCTTCTATAATGAACAAAAAAGTTTTAATAGGCAAAAAATATATATGAGATTCCATTCTGAGGGTGTGATGAAAGGAAACCAGTAATTTGGGTAAGTGTGCACCAGCAAGCCAACAGCTGCCCCTTGCTGAGGGCTCCCAGGACATCAAGCACTGTTCTAGCTACCCTAGGTGCTCATCAACACATCTAATCCTTGCATGAATCCTTATCTTTCCCGTCCACACAGCAAGTACCCACGAACTCACACGGAGACACATGTAAAAGAAGGTGTGGTGAGAGGGAAAAGAAAAGGGATTTATCAAAATAAACATTTATCAAAAAGAGAAGGCATCAGCCCAGCTCAGGAGCACGGCATAGAGGTGGCATTAATTGCTTTTGCCAATGGTTCAGGTTCTTCACGACCTCCAGCACTCTGCATTTCCTTGGTAATCAACTCCCTCCCTGAGCCGTAACACCACCAGGACATTGAAGGGCGGCCCCAGAGCTGGGTTGTGCTCCTGGAGCGATGCCACTCCCATCACCGACTGCTCAGGCAGCAGGTGAGGTAGCCCCAGTGCTCACGGTGTCACCTCCACCCTCATCCTGATAGTCATGCACTCACAGTGTACCCCCTCTTTCATCCCCATCATCATACGTTCATGGTGTACCCACCACTCTCCTCCCCATCGTCATGCACTCACAGGCTACTCCCCGCTCTCATGGCCACTGTCATGTCTCCCCACTGCAAACCACCTGTGAG
This sequence comes from Carlito syrichta, assembly GCF_000164805.1. Lineage (NCBI taxonomy): Eukaryota > Metazoa > Chordata > Mammalia > Primates > Tarsiidae > Carlito > Carlito syrichta. The sequence continues at coordinate 484,555 of NW_007246171.1, forward strand.
ATGGCTCCCAAGGAAAGGCATTTTCCCAAAGTCCATCCAGACAATCCCAACATACACCCTCTTTACCAGCTGCTACCATACGCTGAGACTCCCGCCAACTGATCTCCTGGATCCATTAGCCTGACCCAAGAGCCCAGCCCTTGCCTTGCCCTGTAGACCTTTCCTTCATGACTCTGAAACTCACATCTCTCAGCAGCCATGTCCCTGCTCTGTCCAAATGCCTACTTCCCCCTCCCCCACTTCTGACTCTTCCTCCCGTCTCTCTCCTGGAGACGCTGCTTCCCCCAGCTGTCAGGGAGCAGGCGCGGCATGGGCACAACACCTCCTGACACCAAGCAGGAACGAGACCATGCACAGCACTGCCTGACACCAGGTGGCAAAGAGAAAAGGTTTATCTTGTTTGTGGGTTTTGCCATCACGGCCATTTTTAGGACACTGATTTCTCCTCCCAAAAAGGAAGAGCAAAAGAGGAAAGCTGATCTGCCCATCAGACCGACTGCACCATGGACGCCTCTCCTCCTGGAAGCCCCCACCTGAGTGCTAGCCACTGCTCATTCTGGAAAGCCTCCCCTGCCCTCCTCCTCTTCACACCCTCAGGTGGGCCACCCAGCACCTTGGCTGTCACCTGCCCTCTCACTCAGCTCACAAGCAAGGCTGACCCAAATCTCCACCTTCGAAATCTGTGCTGAGAGCACCTCCCATCTCCCACCACTCCAGGCCCCTGCCTCAGCCCCCTCAGCTGCCCAGCCTTGTCCTCAGGAAGGGCCACCCCCCACTTTCTCATGGTCCATCTTCCCTGTCATGTCCTCATCCTTTTCCCAACCAGCTCAGCTCCCACAATTCCCTATTCTAGTCCCTCCCTCATCTACTATAACTTCAAGTTCTTTGCCTCCTTCCTTCCTTCCATCAATCACCCTAGGAAAAAAATGAACCCTGGTGAAACTGAACTCTGTACTGACACAGTACCTCTACCCAAACAGTCTAATATGACTGGAGAAAGACACTCACCCATGACACTGGTCTCGCTCCAGGGTCATGACCACAAACTCACCCAGGCCGTTGGCGGGGCGGGGCTGCCGACGTATTCCCTTGAACTAGTCACATCCTTGCTCTCAAATCGCTCCTCACACCTCCTCCATCCTCAGCCCCCAACCATCTCCCCTCTCCCGAGACTAGCCAATGACCTCGCTTCTGATTTTCTGAGAAAACAGACTATCAAAAGACAACAACCATACCTTCCCACTGCCTCACTCCCGAAAAAGCCAACAGCTGTGCCCCACCTGACACAAGGCTCATTTCACCCTGAAATCACCCCCTCCTGACTTCCTGTGGGCTTTCCTCCCATGGCTGTTCCCTTTCTCTCCTGAAACCTCACTCTCATCCCCTCTCATCATTCTCTTCCCTGTGGGCACACAGAGCTTTATCCCGTCTTTAAAAAGTCCTCCCTCAACCCACCTCCCTGTGTTTGTTATACAAGTTATTACCAGGAGAAAAGATTTTAAAGCTGCAAAAGTGTAAAACTTAATTATTGTAAATTAACTTTTACTGGGTTAAATACTATCAGCCTTACCATATTTGGGGGCACATTTAAAGTACTGGACTTTTCCAACACTTCCATTGTTTTTTCCTTCTGGTTCATCCAATTCGATGCCAGCCCACTGCCCACTTGCAAATTCAGTTGTTCCACAAAATCTTAATGTGCCGACCTAAAGAAAATATAAATCAGAATAACTTTTGATTATTACTCGTGATTCCAAGTGTCCTGCTCTTACCAACTTTACTTCAACATGAAAGTTTTTAAGAGCTCACTGTCTTAAAGTGGACTTCAGAACAACGAGCATTGACAAGGATGAAGAGGGACATTAAATAACCATAAAGGAGTCAATTCCCAAGAAGACGTGAAAATCCTAAATGCATATGCTCCCAACAACTGAGCTTCAAAACACATGAAGTAAAACCCAATAGGACTGAAAGGAGAAATAGACAAATCCACATTTCAGTTGGAGACCTTGATACACCTTTCTTAGTAATCAATAGACCAAGTAAGTAGAAAATCAGTAAGGATACAGAAGAATTGAAACCACCTATAAGTCAACTTGACCAGACATTTATAGACAGTCCACCCCAAACAGTAGAATACAATGTAGAAGAACAGAAATCACGCAAAATACGCTCTTGAACCATAATGGAATTAAACTAGAAGTCACTTACTGAAAAATACATGAAAATCTCCAAATATCTGGAAGTCAGACAATGTGTTCCTAGATAACCCATCAGTGAAAGAGAAAAAATCACAAGGGAAATTAGAAAATATTTTGAACTGAGTCAAATGATATGTCAAAACATGTGGAATGCAAAAGTAGTGCTTAGAGGGAAATTTATAGCATTAAGTGATTACATTTTAAAAGGTCTCAAATCAATGATCTAAACTTCCACTTTATGAAACATAAAGTGAAAACCCGAGGCAAGCAAAAGGAGGAAATAATTAAGGTAAGAAATTAAGAACAGAAACTGAAAGCAGGTTTTGTGGAAGGATAAAGATTAATATCCTTCTAGTTAGAGATCAAGGGTAAAAAAAGAGAGAGAGAGGACAAATGACAAATACCACAAATGAAAGAGGGAAACTAATACAGACCCTCAGTCATTTAAAAAGATAGTAAGAAAATGCTACGAACAACTCTCTATAAATATGACAAATGAGATGAAATGTTTCAATTCCTTGAAAAGCTCAAAACTGTCAAACTCATATATGGATTAGGTAGGTAGTTTTAAATCTTGTTTAAGAAATCAGGAAAGCCTTCAGGCCCAGATTGGCCTCACAAGTGAATTCTACCAAACAATTTAAGGAACAAATAATATCAATTCTACACAAACACTTCTAGAATATAAAAATGTCGCGATCAGTTCTAAACTCATAATGACAATATTACCTTGATCCTAAAATCACCCAAAGACATTATAAGATAGAAAACTATAGACCTATATCTCTCATGAACACATACACAAGAATCTTTTTTTTTTTTTTTTGAGTTGGAGTCTCACTCTGTTGCCCAGACTGGAGTGCAGTGGCCGCTCCCGGCCACCACAGCCTCAACCTGCTGGGCTCCGGCAATCCTTCCGCCTCAGGCTTCCAAGTAGCCGGAACGACAGGTGCGTGCTACCATGCCCGGCTAATTTTTTTTTTTTTTTTTTACTTATTGTAGAGATGAGGTCTCGCCAAGTTGCCCAAACAGGTCTCGAACCTGTGGGCTCAGGCAATCCACTCACCTCAGCCTCTCAAAGGCATGGGATTACAGGCTGAGCCACCAAGCCCGGCTCACAAGAATCTTTAACAAAATAATAGCAAATCAAATCCAGCAATATATATAGAAAGGATGACACATCATGACCAAGTGAGGCTTATGACAGGAATGCAAGGTTAGTTCAATATTTGAAAATCAATTGATGCAATTCATAATAGTAACAGACTAACGAAGGAAAAAAGACTTGTCATCCTAACCGAGAAAAAGTTTTCAGTTAATTTTAACATCTTTTCATGATAATAATAATTTTTAAAAGACTCTCAGAAGGCTAGGAATAGATGGAAACCTCCTCAACTCAATAAAGAACATCTATACAAAACTTACAGCAAACAATTATCATACTTAATGATAAAAGACTGAGTGCTTTCCCCTAAGACTGGGAAAAGGCAAGGATGTCAGCTTCTACCACTCCTACGCATAATTTTACTGGAGTTCCTAGTTAAGAAAAATAAACTCTCCATAGATTGGAAAGAAAGAAATAAAACTGTCCCTACTCCCAGACAGCATGATTGTTTACATAGGATATCTCAAAGAATCCACAATATAATAAGGTCACTGGACCTAATAAATTTAACAAGATGACAGAATACACAATCAATATTTTAAAAATCAACTGTATTTCTAAATACAACTATGAAACATTAAAAATTGAATTTCAAAAACACCACCATTTACAATAGCACCAGCCTAAAAAAACTTAGGTAGAAATCCAACAAAGCATGTGCAATATTTGTATGTTTAAAACTACAAAACCCTGATGAAATAAACCAAAGAATTATTTAAACAGAGAGATATATATTGTTTTTGCAAATTCAAAAACCTGATAGCCTTAAAATGTCAATTATTTTCAACCTGATATATAGATTCAACACAACTCGGTTCAAATACCAGCAGGATGTTTTATAAAAATATACAAGGTTATTCTAAAATGTTCATGAAAAGGCAATAAAACTAAACAATAAAAAGAATTTTAGAAAAAAAATAAAACTGGAGGCTTAACACTACCTGACAGCAAGACCCACTATAAAGCAACAATAATTCTAACAGTATTGGAGTAAGAGTAGTCACTGGATCAATGGTGTCGAATCCAGAAAGACACCCACGCATATGTGGCCATCTGGTCTGAAAAGGTGCAAGGGCAATTCAATGGGGAAGAAAAGTCTTTCCAAAAAAAGGTGCTGGAACAGATAGATAGCCATGTGAACAAAAGAAAGGAACTCAGTCTACACTCACTACTCTACACAAAAATTAACTCGAAAGTAAATAGAAAACTAAATCTAAAACCCATACTATAAACTTGTTGATGAAATCACAGTGGGATATCCCTTAGATGTGATATAAAACACACAATCCGTGAAAAGAAAAGGTCGATAAACTAGGCTTTATCAAAAGTTAAAACTTCCGCTCTTTGAAAGATACTCTTGAGAGCATGAAAAGACAAGCAACAGTGTGAGAGAAAATCAAGGGAGGCGAGATCGGCCATACGTTGACTAAGTTAAACAGAGCTGATGGGTGTGAGTGCATTCATGACATACACATCTACTTGCGCACAGCTTAAAATTGCCCAAAATAAATAGAAAAATGCAACAACAACTCTTCAGTCTTCTGAGACACAGTGCAAAAAGACTGTGGGAACTGAATGGGAACCCTACCAGGAAACACTGACGTCACTAACTCTTGGTATTTTAGTTCCACAGACAATGACAAACTAACAACCATCCTATGAACACATTCTTTCAAAAGTTGGTGAATGCCATTCCCTTCACTCAATACGGTGTTTGGAGCTTTGTTTCTTTCCTGAATTAATTTTCTCAACAAATCAACCCTCTAAATGTCAGCATGTTCTCAGCAACTTGCATCACCCTCCCCACAAGCCCACCCGGCTTTTGAGATGTAACATACTCTGCCGGGAAATCCAGTATCCAAGCAGGAAGACCCGCCCCATCCATCCATCAAGCTCCCTACGGATCTCAACACTGAGAATAAAGACAAACACACTTCCCACAAGGGGTATTGAAAAACAAGCTGGCAACACGTGACCGCAGCGTGACACGGACGTGCTGGGGGGAGGGATGTCTGGGAGTCTCCAACAGCGAATGGGAGGGGAGTCCTCTGCTCCCACAAATCTTCACCACTGGAGATATAGTCTCTCAGACGACCACCGTCTGTGGGATCTCAAGGACGAACACCCACAACCAGCAAGGGCCCCTGCACTCAGTTTCTGGGGAGTGGCAGTGATAAGAGAAGACAGTAGGGGGTAATGGAGGCTAGGTCTCCCTCAGCGTGGCCTCGCGCCCGCCCCACTCCACTCCTTATTCAGACAGAGATGTCTTTGAGACTAAGCTCGACTGGCTCATGGTCTTAAATCACACCTCACAGAGAAGCTGCACCTAAGTGCCATATTCTCTACTGAAGAATCTTTCCAGTTAAACCTTCTTTAGAAGCACAACTCCGAGGCTGGGTGCTATGGTTCAAGCCTTCAATCCCAGCACTTTGGGAGGCCGGGGTGAGAGGATTGGCTGAGTTTAGGGGTTCGAGACCAGCCTGGGCAACTTGGTGAGACCTCGTCTCTACAATAAATCAAGAAAAATTAGCCAGGCGTGGTGGCATGAGCCTGCAGTTCCAGCTACTTGGAAGCCTGAGGGGAAGGATCGCCTGAGCCCAGCAGGTCGAGGCTGCAGTGGCCGTGAGCGTTTCCCTGCACTCCATACGGCTTAGGGGACAGAGTGAGTCTCCAACTCAAAAGAAAAGAAGAAAAAAGAAACACAAGTCTGACCACACCGCACACACACTTGGACAAGAGTCCATGGACACGGCGACGGGGACACAGCTTCAGAGACTCTGGCTACTCACTATACCTTCTGTCCTGCGATGACAACACGGTCCCCCAGCTTCAGGCCAAGGGACGTGAGCATGGCTTTGCCAGCGGTATGGTCGTAGTGGGGTAGCACAGCCTTCGAGATGCTGCATGACAGAGGCACCGCGTCCAAGAGCATCTGCTTGACCTCCTTGGCAGTGGCCGCAGCGTCCGCCATTTCCAGTGGCATATCCACAGGGTCTGGGACAACATCGGCAGGGATCTGTCCCTTGTCATTCTATAAATGAAGAGAAGGGCACCACATCAGCTCCACTCCTCAGAGTGCTAGAAGGCATAGGAGATTCCTGCGGGAGGGACTCTGAGTCCGACCTGCTCATCATTTATCAACAGCCTTCCCCAAACACCTGCAGCCTGCAGACACCATTCCAGGTGCCGAGGATGCCACAGTGAGGGGACCAAAAGCCCTGCCTTCATAGCACACACCCTCTGGCGGGAGAGACAGGCCACACGAAGTTAGACAAGCAAACTGGACGGCGTCATCCACGGTAATAAGTAGCCCAGAGGGAAAAAACAAGCAAGGAAGGGGACAGAACCCCCAAGACCAAGGTGGCTGTGGCTGTTTAATGGAGCATGGTGGAAGTGGGGGAACCTCGCGATGACCCACCCACACAGAGGACTATGGAGACGAGGGGACTCCCTGTGGGAGTGGGGAGGAAGAGGCCCAAGGCTCCTGGTGGACACATCCTGGTCACATGGATGCAAAAGCGAGCCCGGACACCAGGCACAGTGCTGGCCAGCTTCCCAGCCCCACATCTGCCATCCACACCTGCACCCGGGCTCTGTGACCTCAGCCCTGTCCACTCTAGCCCCAGGTCCACTGTCTTCACCTGCACCCGGGCTTGGTGACCTCAGTCCCATCTGCACCAGCCCCAGGTCCACTGTCTTTACCTGTACCTGCGCTCTGTGACCTCGGCTCCATCCACTCCAGCACCTGGTCCACCATCTACATCTGCACCCAGGCTCTGTGACCTTGGCCCCATCCACACCAGCCCCAAGTCTACTGTCTGCACCTGCACCTGAGCTCTGTGACCTCGGCCCTATCCACTCCAGCTCAAGTCCACTGTCTACACCTGCACCCAGGCTCTGTGACCTTGGCCCCATCCACACCAGCCCCAAGTCTACTGTCTGCACCTGCATCTGGGCTCTGTGACCTCGGCCCTATCCATTCCAGCTCAAGTCCACTGTCTACACCTGCACCCAGGCTCTGTGACCTCGGCCCCCATCACTTATAGGGTCACTTGGACTTCAGAACTAGAAAGTATAGTTTGAATACTTCTGAACTCAGAGCTGTAATCAAGAAAAATAGCTCTGTTCTCACCGTGACAGAGAGACTGTCTCCTGGAATTTATCCTGCAACAAGATAAAATAGCCAGTGACAAGCCCTTGTCACCTGCATTGTGTTTATATAATCAAAACCCTGTCATATGAATCACCCATCTTCTGTTCCCTAGCTACAGCCCTCACTTCTTAAGAAAGAGTTCAGGCTGTAATCTTCGTCTAGGACAATGAAGTTTCTTTTGTTAACTGCGGATTTCCCCTATCTTCACTGCTGATACCCTGCTTCAGATGACCCACAAATGAGGCTTCCAGAACACTCTTACATTGGAAGGGAGCATGTTACCAGGTTTCTGGGATGGGAGCATGCTCTGTGCACCCAAATTTCAGGAATACATGCCAAGTAGAACGAAGACCCCCAAAGACAAGGAGTGGGAGCAGAACTAAACATAATAACCAGACACTAAGTTGTCGGCTCTATCTACAATGAACATTTTACTGGATTTCTGGGTCCGCGCTTTCTAGAGCCAGTCACACACTCCTGCTAATTCCCATTAAATTCCACAATCAGCACTTCTGTCAAGAGAGCTAATGACAGCAACAACTGGAAAGCCGGCGATAATGACGTCTTCCTGACACAAGAAGGCATCTTCACGGTGGACCGTGGGAGTCTGTCATTCATGGCAGTGGCGCTCAGGGCACCATCCCAGGGCTGTTGTTCACCATGCACTGGCCGCTTTGCTCTGTTAAGTACTAACTTTCAAAATTTGGCGATCCATGAACATGTCTGTGGCCTGAGTTGGTCATGAGTCCATCGACATACCTCACGGCATCTGCCAAGTTCAAGCCATCACCCCTCCAAGGGGCTGTGGACAGCGGGACCAGTAAAAGCATCTGCGTGCCACCCCCACACTCAGGGCACCCCCAGCCTCCCGCCCTCCTCTCTCCGCCTCAGGTGCTCTTCCCAACTCCTTCCCTCCCGGCTAATCCTTGTCTGTGTTGAAGAGTTCGAGTGAGATGCTGCCTCTGTGGAGCCTTGGGAAGATGCTCCCCCAGGCCGTAACTCTGCTCTGCCACCCGCGCCCCATGTGTGACACTGAGCTTAGCACAGTACTAAGGTCCAGCACCACTTCCTCAGCTGGCCTTCCCTGGAGACTGTCCTCTGTGAGGACAAGGACTTTCTCTGCTGTATGAGTTATTCTCCCAGTGTCCAACAAACCGCATGGTCCTGAGGAAGGGAGGAGGTTAGAAGGGTGAGGACCAACCCCCGGAGTCAGAAAGAGCAGTGGCAAGAAGTGGGGAACAGGAAAGTGAGGAGCAGAGAGGAGGTGTTTTCAAAGCCCTGACACCTCAGCCCACACCCACCCCTTCTAGGGAAAGCTCAGACTCAAGGAAGAACCTTCCAGAGCAAACCACTGTGATTAATGCAAGGGGAGTGAAAACCGAGAACCACTTTCTCAAAACCAATAAAATACCAAGGGATTTGAAGAACATAAAATCTAACCCTGTGTGTTAACTCTGTAAATGTGTAACATTGTTACTATAAAAATACATGTTTCCTTTAAACATTTCATTTTCCATGGTTAACTCCATTCTTAAATGTGTCATTTAACTTTCTGAAATGAATTTTCTCTCCAAAAATAATTAAAATATGATTTAATAGAAAAAATATGACTTTAACATGCACATCTGTACATAGCCGTTAACTTTTCACAAACATATCAAAATCCTAAACGGAAGATACTTAAAACCTCAAAGATGATGACCCTCAAAGGGGGTTTTACTCTCCTGGGTGGACATGGTCATGCTAAGAGGCCCAAGGCACAAGGCTGAGCCCTCGGTCCCCTACGATGAAGACCACCCTGGGCCCTCCTCACATGAGGCACAGAGAGACAAACCCCGCGCACGTCCCATCTCTTCTCCCGGTGAGAACACCCAGCCCCAGCCCCTTACGGAAGGCACCCCCGGTCTTCCAGGGGCCCGGCACCTCTCCCTCCAGCTCCACCTCTTACCCGGAATGCGGGGTTGGCCCCCTGCTCCAGCAGGCACCTCACGGCCCCGGCACACAGGTTGTAGGCCGCGATGTGCAGAGCCGTTCCGAAACTGAAGTCACTGCAGGTGGCATCCACATCTGCAAGTGAAGGTCACCAGCATCAGCCCAAAGGTTAAATTCACCTGTTGCCATTCAAAAGGAGGCAGGGCTGGGGAGGGGTGGATTTCAGCATTTGTAAGACTTCCATCAACTCATGAGAAACTCTGCTTCACAAGCAAATGAAACCTTCGCATTACATTCTAGCTAAGATAATCAATTGATCATTTTTTTAGAACAAAATACATTATAAAATGGAGTGCCGCTATCCTGGGTTTTCCAACCCTCACACGCAAAACCACATTTTAAAACAGTGAATGACAACAATTCACATGTGCAGAAGTGACTAACGTGTGCAGGTCTCCTGTGAAAGTCGCGTATGGCAGGGCAGAGCAGTGGTCTGAGAAGGCTTTGTGGGCCACAGACTCGCCTTCCCGCACACATTCTCATGGCCACGTTCACGTAGTAGCCGGAGAGCTGAATGGCTGTGACAGATCCTAGGGTCTGAAGAGTCTCCAACCTCTACCATCCACCCCTTCACAGAAAAGGGCTACCTGCACCTGGCAGGTAAAACCACACCGGATTTTCAATTAAGCATTTAAATGCTAACCTATATTATGAGTCATAATGCCCTGCTCAACAAATTAATCTAAGGACATCATAAGGAAAAAGAAACTTGCAATTCCAAAGGCATTTTAATAACTTTAAACAGAGCATCACTCTGTGATACTTAGACACAGGAAATCCTCCCAATGTGTGAATCCCATCCTGGAGGTTTTCACAACAAGGGTCTGCTACACTTCTGGCTCTGCAAATCCCACCCTAAATTAAACATCCCCATGCCCACACACCCCACCCGCAGCCACATATAACCCGCACTCTTGAATTAGGAAAGACAGGGTGCTGTCAACAGAACAACATCTCCTCAACATCACTCAGAAAGTGAAAATGTAGAAGGTTTACTTTTTTTTTTTTTTTTTTTTGA
>NW_007246171.1:495103-517326 GCF_000164805.1 Carlito syrichta
TATTGTAGAGATGAGGTCTCACCAAGTTGCCCAGGCAGGTCTCGAACCCGCTGGCTCAGGCAATCCACTCACCTCAGCCTCCTAAAGTGTTGGGATTACAGAAAATAGACAGTTATGCAAATCAGAGGTCAGAAAATGAACGTTCTAGGAAATTCACCCATCGAATCACTGAAACATGTCTTCCACAATGGGGAGGATAATTGTGCACTCTCTTTAGAAGGTAACTGTTCATGTTCTCTCATGTTTTTCTCCAACAGACAAATAAACAATAAACTGATGCCCACGAAGGGAACCAGAAAGAAAGTCAAAACACCAGGATTGTGACTTAGGCATCCTGATCTCCCATTTTAGGATACCACCAGCAAGATAGAAGAAAAATAAAAATCTGAATTTTATCCTTAAATTGAATCACAAAATTCCAGAACTGGCTGCACCTGAAATCCATATCCAGTATCATCTCGGCACTGCCTCTAAGGCCTCACTGCTCTGTTTCTGGCCACCTAAGCTAGACAAAAGAATTGCGAACACACAGAATCGGTTACCAAGAAACCCCTGCTATACTGGAGAATTGACAGAGTTTTGAAAACCCAGAGAACACTTTTTAATTTCACATCTCTTTGTACTAAGCCTTCTGTAGAAGGACAGTAATCAGTATTCCAAAAAGAAATTCTGAACGCTCTCTGAAATAAAATGGGACAGAAAGGCATATGAAACAAGATGGATTAGAAGCAAACAATCTCCTTCAGTTGCAATTGTCACATTACCACCGGAGGGGTCCGTTCCTAGCATCTCATGGGAATCCACCATACTTGCCTTTTGGCTTTGACGTCTTCAGAATCACACGAATGAGCTCCGGGACATCAAAGTAGGCTGCGTAGTGCAGAGCGTTCATGTTGGTCCAGCGGCTGCGCAGGCCAGCATCCGCTCCCAGGTCAATGAGGCGCGTGGCAAACTTGACAGCTGTCTCTACGTCACCTAAAGAAGAGTTTCTAAGTTACTTTCTTCAGCTCAAATATTGTGCTCTGAGGGATGGCTGTCTACTCCCTCATTTAAAAAGTCAAAGCAGACAGCATGCTGAATGTGCATTTACACCTCAGAAATTTCACTTAAGAATCTGTTCTAAGAAAATCATCATCACATTCAGGGTGCAGGTGAGCCCTTTGTGTACAGATGTGCACACCTGCTCGTGTATTGCTCATGCACTTCTGAAACAACCTAAAAGCATAATAAGAATAAACTGGATCAATAAATTAAGACCTCCACGGGATGAGAGCCATAAAACAAAAACAAAGTGCTAGATGGGTGTGGCTCCACGTGTGTTCCGTGGACCAGGCCAGTCTCAAACTCATGTGCATGTGTTCTTTGTGACTTTTTTCTCCTATTTAATATTTCTCATCGTTACATCAATTAAAATGTAATTGTATGTCCTTTTAAAATTATTTGAACTTATATTTTATGTCTTTATTTCATTTGTTATTATAAACTCATTTTTATTTAATTTTACAAAAGCATTGGTCCATAAAGACTTCAGGGGGAGGAAAAACAGAGTCCTTCATCACCAATAGCTTGAGAAACATTGTATCAAACTAGGGAAACAGGAGCAACAATCCCAAGACAGTTGAGTAAGAGGCAGGGTTTATAAAATGGCAAAGTGCAGAAGACTAACCAGTTTGGGAAAATACGCCCCCATGTCACATGTCCAGGACAGGCGAAAGCCAGGTGTCTTAGAGGGCTGGGAACCTCGCTCCAAGCCTTCAGCAGGACCCCAGGGTGTTACCAGCTACAAGCTCAGGCATGAAGCCTGTCCTAGAAAGCTGACGGGGAGCCAGTAGGGGACAGAGTCGTCCCTGAGAAAAGGGAAGGTTTTGGAAGGGCCTCACAGAATCCTCACTGCGCCGGGCAACACTGCCAGCATGGGCCGGGTACCATCCCAGGGATTCGGGTTGGCATAGGCAGGGGTCAGACACACACAGACGCGGATGGTCAGCCACACGCACCAATGCCGTGAGCCCCGGATTTGCAGGTGTAGTGCAGGAGGGTCATGTCCGTTAGTCCGTCCCTGTCATTCACATTGCAGCCTCGCTTCAGGATCTGCAGAAGGCGGGAATGTAAGGACAGTGGAGCTGCTGAAGAGCCCGTTCCTTTAACAACCCCTCCCCAACCCTAACCCGCCCCCCCCCAGAACCAAGAGAGTCCATCCTCTCATCGAATTACTTCTCATTACCATGGGTAAACAGTCCTATCCTCTCTCCAGGGTAAGTGTTAAACCCGCACTCAACAACAGTAATGAAAATGAACTTGTGACAGACTAGAGGAAGTTCTTACAGAGTATTCCAAGGTAATCTGGCACCCCAAATCTGCTCCTCTCAAAAATGAGCAAACTTCTCTTTCTAATGGGTATGAAGGATATTCTTAAAAAGTGCAAGCACTCTCTTCCTGGAACAGGACAACTGGTAGAAACCCTCCCTCAAAAAATGAAACACAAGAAATAATTAGACTCAAGTCGGGATCTTTACCAAACCACCCAAAAGTGCACACGGGACAGGACGGTAATCAAATCCCTTCATAAAACGCATCAAAGTTTGCAAAACTAATTTGTACAAAGAAGAAAACACGAAAAACGCCTCTCCCTGCTTCCGCTAAGAGTCCATAACGCCACCAAAGTACAGAACCTGAGGGGATGATGGGGAAAGAAGATTGTCCTAAATCATGACAATACCCCTACCCCCCCAGCCCATCTTGCCACTCAGGTGGGAAAAAATTCCCGACTGTCAACCAGCCTGACAAAGCAAAACTTAACATGCAGACTTCCTACCTCATTTCCAACAATGTCGATGTTTTGCTGGACCTGAGGAACCCACTGTCTTAAAATGGCAAATAATTCTGAGACCGAAGTTTTGGGGTCAAAGAGGATCTCCTGGCATGAGGCATCATTGGGATCGAAGAAAGAAAACTCTGAAATGTTTAAGAAAACGGTGTCAATTAAATGTACTAAACATTTCAGATAAACATGTTGAAAATAAATAACAGTAAGACCAAGGTTCAAACGACACAGATATTTTAAATGCTGGAGAGAGTAGGTTTACCTTAAGTAGGGTTACCAAGTCAGGACCATCAAAAGTAGGCGGCTTGTCTATGCTGCTGTGGTGAGACGTCCATGTCTCACACCATATATATTTCAGATGGAACCAGATGGGAGCACAGAACTCAAACCCTGAACTTTCCAAGAACTGTTTCTAAGAATGAAAAATCTGCCCAATTTTTCAATAATTTTTCCTCTCTAAACATAGATGTCATGAATTGTGGATTCACATCTGTGATTAAAACATACATAAAAAAAAGAGATACACCAAAACACTAAGCATTAGGAAAACTAGTCATTTTAAATGTTCTTTATACCTCTCTGTATTTTCCTAATTTTCTATAATAAACAAATGTCATGTTCTGCCCACTGGAGAAACATCAGAAAATGCAATTCCAACCTGTAGGGAGGCAATACTTTGCAGCGTGAAAATGAAAGAAGCCTTGGACAAGGTGACTGGGTTATTTTAGAACCTGTGTTAGTAAAAACATGGAAGACTAAACAAAATCAAACACGTGCTCTGAACATCCCTTAAACTTCTCTCCCAAGAGTCAGAGAAAAGTTGGACATCGTCCAGTGAGTAGAGATCAGAAGATCAAGACTCATGAAGGAAATAAAACACTCAAGGGAAGAAAATCAGATCCTACCATCTTAGACCGCGAAGAAAGGCAGGAAATATGAGAAAGTAGACATGTCTAACAGGGTAAGAGTGAGAGAACGTGCATTGGCTTAGCACATCCTAAGCACCTTACAAATCTTCACAAACAGCTTCACTGTAGGTATTATTCTCACATTGCACCGGAGGAACCCAAAACTCAGACTACATGACACCAGCTCAAAGGCACACTGTAGGCGGCAACTCTGGGTAGAAACCAGGGGTGTCTCCCAAGTCTGCCTTCCCTCCCCTATCATTGCCTCTTGCTGAGATAGCTCACCACCGAGCTCGGGTTGTAACAGCATACAGAAGGAATGGGACTCAGGATTTTATTTTCTTCTTTGGATTTTTATATAGTATCTAAAATTATACTATTGCAAACTTAAAACCCCAAGCCCTCCCAACTGAACGGACCCTCCTGTGGTCAGGGGGACCCCAGAAAAACCTTAAAGCAGAGTTACTGGCCATGATGGAACAGGAGGCCAGACATGCCTCATTACACCCCTTCCTTTTTTAGGGTTTAGACACCCTGACCTGCATTAATGCTAAAATAGAGATAAGACTGATAGAACAGACTCTTTGTGGCAACATGATACCAAATTATAAACAGGACCTAACACCATGCCAGGCAAGGGTTGGATCACGCATCCTACACTTAAAGAATGAACCATGTCCTTATGGCCACAAGGTTCTTCTTTTTCTGTAGCAGCTAAACAAGCAGTGTCCCCAAATCATCAATATTAAAACAATTACAGCGCATCCAGCTCACAGACACTGACTAACTGACCCCTCTTCTACCAACATAACTACAGCTTTGACTGGATAAGGAAGAGATTTCAGTCTCCTGATGAAAGACCAACAACAATGGACTGGTTCTGGCTGGTTTACAGAGGCTGCACACTGAGTGCTTCCATGTCCCAAAAAGAACTTTGGACCTCATGGCCTAATTGTAATACATTTAAATGTTAAGTCTCCACCCCAAGGTGAACACAGGTCATATGTAGCATGCTTGTTCCATCTGAATGTGTCAGGACCACCTGCATGAACATTCATAGCTCTTCCTATCACCTGCAAAATATGTGTGTTCAGCAACCCCTTCAGCATAAAGCTCCTACCCAACCCCTTCTCCTTCAAGTGCGGCTTGTGGTCTTGGCTAAGCAGCTTCCCAGGCTACGGGATGGTCACCTGGCAGGTGGCAACCCTTTACAAGAAAGAAAGTCTCTTTTCCTTTTCTAAATTTCTAGGTTGTGTGTGTGTGTGTTTTTGTTTTGTTTTGTTTTGTTTTAAGTTAACACACTATGTGCATATAATTTCTTATTTTTAGGGTCAGGTTAACTAAAAGATGACAAGTGAGGTATAAAACCAAGGACACAGAAAAAAGTAGAGTTGCAGTCTATTAAAAGAGTCAGAAAAACTAAAACTAGGACAAGATGATATTTAAAAACTTGGACAACAACATGGTCCTGTGTAGCAAAAATCAAAATGGAAGCCAAGACAACCTTTGCATCTGAGCCAATATCCCACACCCAGCTCAATGAAACTCATGAAGACACATTTCCCAGGACGTGTACTACACTGTAAATGATGCTTGACCTTTAGATCTTTTTGAGCATGACTCAGCACATTGTAGCAACTTGGCGATGACCAACCTGCTCATCCTGACCAACAAGAATTAAGCTATATGAACTTCCTTTTCTATATTATATAAACTTTAATGTTGTCTTAGTGAGACAAGCTACTCAACACTTTTGGTTTTGAAGTCTCCCTGTTAGCCAACAGTTTGTTTCCGGCTCAATAAAATAAAACGTTTATATCAAGAAACGCTTTCTGGATTGTTTTTTTGATGTCGGGTGGCATGGGGTGTAGCTATTCCATGGGTCCTTGACTTTGCCAAGAAAATAATTTCAGAATGAGTCCAAAGATATTGTTTTAAGGTAGAGTTTATTAGAAAGAAAAGACATGTTCAAGAGAGAACGCAAGTGCCTTAGAGGAAAGAATGTAGACTTGCTATTAGCAGAAAGTTTATGTTTTGTTTTTGTTTTGTTTTTTGAGGTGGAGTCTCACTCTGTCGCCCACACTGGAGTGCAGTGGCTGCTCCTGGCCACCACAGCCTCGACCTGCAGGGCTCCGGTGATCCTTCCACCTCAGCCTTCCATGTAGCTGGAACTACAGGCACCCGCTACCACACCCAGCTAATTTTTTGACTTACTGTAGAGATGAGGTCTCACAGAAAGTTTTATATATATTGTCAAAAATGATGATTAAGTAACCTACTTTCTACTTAAGACTTGTAGGCAACATGGGTTACAACAAGCTATTGATCACAAGTTTCAGTTCTTATCATTTCACTTCTAAACTTACTCGTGCCACAAGGAACTTTGGAGATAATGGAAAAAGTTACTGCTTAATTAAGGTCTCTCTAAGAGCACCATGACTCAGTGTCCCTAGTAACTCTCTGTTGCCTTCATCTATGGTCTTTGTGATCGACTGTGCCAACCATTTCTCCTTCCAAGGTCAGGTCTGGTGTGCCTGGTCAGTGTAGGTATTGTTCAAGCGAGTTACATCCTGATGAGACAGTACCATCTGGTTTTTTAATGACCTAAGCTATGCCTGCCTGTAACAAACTCATCTAAATCTAAGCTATGCTAGCTGTCTTGCCTCATTTCAACAGTTTTTGGTGTCAAAAGTGGGATCCGCAGAAGTACCCTCATCCCCTCACCTCACCCCATAAACCCCAGGCCAGGGAATGACCAGGCACTGGAACCCACAGAGCCCACTGTGCTTCCTGCTTCTCCCCAACCATGGTGTTCTACAGCAAGTATCTTTTGGATCCAAGCTTTACTCCCTTTATGTCAAGTTATCCAATACTGTTGAGCAAATATTGTTGAGCAACCTTTGGTGATGCTTCTCAATAGGTCACCCTACAATGTTGAAAAACAGGGGGTAGAAACACATGATTCCCCATGTTCAGAACAGCTGTGGAGAAACAGGACCCCCTCATCACGAAGATGGGTTCCTCCTGGTCCAAACCAACTATGGATCAGGATCTTGTATCTTTCTGGAAAAACAGGTGAATTTTACACTGGATAATTTGGAATTGCAGTGACCAGCTGCAGTGACCAGCTGCAGTGACCACTTTAGGGAACCTTTAACTTAGATAAGATAGTTCACCTTAGGGGATGCCCTTGAAAAAAAGAGAACCCTAAACCTTTCAGAGACAATGAAATGTATTATCTGATTAGTATGCAGAAAATTCTAAAAACAAAATGACTCAGAAATGGCTTCTCTAAAAGATCCTTACAGCATGCAAATGAAAAATCTTTAATAAAACACTTTAGGCATTTGAGTAGGTAACCTTGGCTTGTTCCATATGCCAGAAGCAGTTTAGATCCATCTTCTTTCAAAAATTGGAAGTTTTATGTTCCTGTACTTGACATATCTAAGATTTTGAAATGAAAGTTATGAGATCTCTGTCTGTATGTCTATGTATATTCATGTTTGTTGAATAGACATAAGTAAAAACAAGTGCTTATATAAATTAAATAATCCTAAAACTCCCAGAAAAATAGGAATTAACACAAATGCTTTTCAAGTTCACATGACTTTAATAATCTTTGATAACAAAAATATTGTTGGCTTAGTGTTAAAAAATGGATACACCTTCAGAGTTGTCAACATCAAATATAACACAGACATGCAACTTCTATTCTACCGAGGTCTACTCGTCAAATAAGTTCGTGTTAAAAAACAAGTGAATCACAAATAAGCTCGTGCTATCTCTCTGTTACAAAATTTCCCAGCAAGAAAAATAAGATGATTAGCTTTAACGTCTCCTGAGATTTTCACGGGTAATCCAAGTATAATTGTTAAAAGTAAGTGAATTAGATTGATATTAATCTACATAAGATAAATACAGAAACATTCATTGCTGGACATAAGTTTATCTACTTTGGGACAAAGGAACTAAAGGTGTTTGGGGGCTGTTAGTAAACACGTCCTGTGCTACACTGAAAAACTTACTTTGGGAAAGCGTATGCTTCTAGAAATGATGACGTGTTCACAGAGGTGCAATCCACAGAATGCTCGCATGCCAATCAAGAAAAGGTGTGAGGCAGGAAGATGTACTTTTGTTGAGGAAGAGGAAAAATAAAGGGCAAAAGCTGAATGGCTACAGGAAGAGGGAAGGAGAGAAGCCAGAGAGAGAAACTGACTAAGACAGCATGCGTTCATGATCATTAACAGCAAAATGATGCAAAGTGGTATCTGAGCTCCTCAAACAACAACTTCTGGAGAAGTGGTCTGCTCTTGGTGGGAGACAGCTAAAGGTTTTTTTTTAACTAAACACCTGTGATCCTGCTTAACCAAGTGTTTCAATCTTTTGACATTTCTGACAAACTTCTGAAGAATCAAATTCTGGATGAGGCCTTTTTGACCTCAGGCAAACTTTAGAATTTCTCAAGAGACCCCCAAAATGCCTCAAAAGAATTTGTTTCCTCACCTTATACAAGAGAGATGGTAAAGTAATTAGGGTTATTTGCATGGAAAACATTATGAAACTAATTAGGTTTATTTGATAAATTAAACTGCATGGGAGGCATTGTCAAATAAAGGTGATGCTTAGCTTTATGCTATTCTCATATGAATATATATTATTAATATAAGTGTTACTGAAATTATATGAAATTCCTAGAAATTGACATGGCTTAGCATAATGCTATCAGTCATAAATCCAGTTATATCAAAATGTTGTCACGGAAATAACCACGTGTCCTTGTCAACTGCACTGTAATGAACCCTCATCAGAGTTTTAACTGTAGCCATCACAAGTCTTTTTTTTTTTTGTCATCTACAGACAGCTAATTCTTTTACCCTGATGTTCTCCCAAAAACTTTTGCAAACTGTTGTGATGCAAAATTGCAAGAAGATTTGTGGAAAAGACACTGGTGAGTACAGGTTTCTGACAAACTGAAGATCACGAACAGGGTGAGGATGTCCAGTACTCTAGCAGCAAACTGACAGCTCCATGAGGCTGCACAGTGAATTGAAGGAACCATGAGGGTGACTGTGCATTACACGTCTTTGGCTGAAATACTCCTGTGTCTCTCATGTTTCGCTTTTCTAGACTTGAGGAATCCGTTTTCCCTTTTCTCTTGAGATCTATAACTTACAGCAATTTGGTAAGGTATACTTTTATGAACAAAAATGAAATATATATTTTTTTCTTCCTCCCTGACCCCTCTACAATTCAGAAACTCTTATTGAGTCTTCTTTATTTTCATGGCAATATAAATATTTACATGGGCTCAGTAAGAATCTTTGTAACAGGATACAATTAGGCAAGTCCTTGGCTTGGCTTCTCAGCCTAGAAAGGCTTTTAAAAGGCAATCTGAGATGCCCAACTAGCAAAACAGTCTTAAGGGACTCAGGCTGACTTTACAGAGACAAAACCCCTTGGATATGGCCAAAGCTTTGGAATGTCATGCTGAGAACGTGCGTAGATTCACTATTCTTCCTGCACTTATGTATATAATGAGGCCAATTTAATAAGACTAAACTTATTTTGCAAACAAATTAGTCTTACTGTGATTATCTTTGGTAGAAACAGGGGTGACTATAGAGAGAAACATTGTGTTCAGCAGAAAATTAAAGTGCGCCCCTATCAGATTCTAGTTCTGTTCGTTGTCTTTAAAGTTGTTGTCTATTGGTTTTATTGTCCAAAACTGGGTCCTCCCATGTCTGGTTATGACTACCCAAACTAACATTCGTAACACTGCCCTCTCCCCAAGACCTACAAGCTGAAGCTAAACGATTCAATGTAAACATCAGAGTAATTGTCACAATGGCTCGTGTATGGAAAGTGTGTGTGCCTGTTTCTGCATGGGCCACTCAGAGCTCACCAAAACATCTGGTGACACCAACCAAGGCATTCCAACTGCAAACCTGAAAAGTCTAGCAGGCAGAAGCTGCCTCCTCACTCCACCACCTCAAAATCAAATCTAGAAAGACTCTGAAATGGAGTTCACGATCTGCCTCGACTTTTAACCTTTGTTTTTCTCTTGATTCCTTAGAAATGCCTCTAATTAAATACCTGATTACTCATACGCTATAGAAATCTGACAGGTGGAAGCTTACCTGCAACACCACCTCTAAAGTGAGACAGTCTCATGTTGGCCTTGTCCTAAGTGACCAAGGCATGTTCAATATTGTCAGGCACTAACACAACATGCAAAGATGTATCTCCAGCAAGTGTTCCATGATCTGCTTCCAAAAGAAGACAGCATGTCCCCTACATTAGAACCTGGAGATGAATTTTATTGGAAAAGACGACACCGGAAGATTGCACTTGAACCTCATTTGAAGAGACTTCAGGTACTGCAAAATCTCTACAATTATGGCATGAAACTATCCATCCTTTAGTCAGAGTTGGATGTGACAATCACATAGCCTTGGGCTGTCTACTAGCTGAACAAGGAGTAGGAGTTATTGCCAGTACATAATATTGTGCCTGTGTAAATAACTCAGGAAAATTAAAACACAATCGCAAATTACCTAGAAAATGCAGATTGACTTGGAAAAGTAAAACCTGAATCTGATCATCACCCATGTGGCCCTTTTATTAGTTAAATGTGGGCAGTGGGCAAGGTATTCGGTGGATACAAGTACAGTGCTCCTGATGGTAACTCACAGCCTCCCTCATGTGTTGTGTCTGCTGGTCTTAAATGCTTTTAAACAGCCACTGACTTAGCAAGTGATCTCCACAAGAATCAAGCAACAAAACTACATGAACAAGAATCAGGACAAACCTCCTGATACGCAGGTTGTGCACAGAAGAGGAAACATATGGTGACAGAAAGTGACACCCAACAGCTGGTCACATTCTAAGTCCAACTGAGAAAAATCAGGGGGGAAAAAGTGGGCATCCAACTTGGAGAAGCACTTTGCACAGTTTCTTGAACACAGACTTAGGGGTGTTTCTTCTAAACAGCAGTTAACGAGCTTTTCTTCTGGCCTAACTCATTCTTCGAGTCACTAAGTATTTAGTCACTGGGCATTTCTAGGGGAGAAATGCCTAAATCTATACATAAACTGACTCTTCTGCAGGTGCTCACAAAGAGACTTCTGCAAGAACACTTATTCTAACAACAATTATAAGAAGACAACTGGATGGAAGGCCGAGGTGGAAGGATCGCCGGAGCCCATCAGGTCGAGGCTGTGGTAGCCATGAGCGTGCCACTGCACTCCAGCCTGGCCAACAGAGTGAGACTGACTTTAAAAAAAAGGAAAGAAAGAAAGAAAAGAAAAAGAAAATATTTGGAAAACTGAAATGTCTCTCCATAAAGAAGTGTGGTATATCATAGAATGGACTCTATGATCATTTACAATTAAATAAATGAATTAGATTTCTAAGTCGCATACTGACAAGAATAGGTCTCAAAAACATACTGATGAGTAATTTAAGTTGCAAAATGATGTATACAATTTACATGAAATTGTAAACACACAAAATGCTGTGTATTGTTCACAGACCCTCACATACACAGTAAAAGTGTAACCCAGTCTGGAACATTCACACCAAGTAAGGAAAGAGGCTGCCTCCGGGCAGCAAGCAGAATGGGACTAGAAAGGAAAACGGAGAACATTTCAACTTCAAGGTTTCACTTCTTTTAACTAAAAAATGGGAGCTAAATAAGATTCGTTCTGATGGTGGAGATGAGGGGTATACTTCTGTGATCACTGCCATTTTCTACATCTTAATTATTTTCCTATTTTAGAAAGAGAAATGCAATTGGATAAAAGATCCCACACACAATAACCACACAAATAACTGCCAACGAATGTGTGAGGCTTATTTAAAGAAAACCAAAGGAGAGGAGGGAAAAACTTAAGTGGAAAGAGACACATCACATTTTGGGGTTAGGAAATAAAATACATAAAGAGGTTGCTTCTCCCAAAAACAACCTTTTGAATAATTTCAGTGCTAATCAAAACTTCACCAGGGTTTCCTTGTGGGAGGAAGTAGAGAAGAGTGTTCTCTTGTTCACCTGTGTTCATCTTAAACTGTCTATGCCAGAGCCTCGCATTCATGTAGACGGGACTCACCAGGGACCTTGTGACAGTGTGGACTGGTCAGTCGCCTTGGGTAGGGGCAGACATTCACTTCTAACAAGCCCACAGTGGGGCCAACGTGCCGCACTAAGACCACACTCTCAGCAGCAAAGATTGAGAAAGTCAAGAGAAGCAGGAATTTTGGGAAAAGAGCCACAGTGGGGGCAGGGGCCTAGCCCAACAAGTTCTAGAGCAAGAAACAATGTAGCAGTGCTTCAGTCATTAAGTACAGAGGCCATGGCAAAATGGCAGACGGCTCATTGAAGTAATAAGGGTCACGAGTTAGACCTTCTACATGCTTCACAGGTGCCAGGGACTCTGAACTCTATGCATACTAATTTAACTCTCATAACAACCATTGGCGGGAGGTACTATTATTATTCTCATTTTATTGAAGAAACAATAAGCAATCTGTTCAAGATTACACACCTGGTGAGCAGCTGAGTCGGGAGTAAAGCCAGAGGGACCGCAATCTTAACCTCCAAGCTATAATGCAACACATTAACATATCTAACCACATTTGAATTTTAAACTTCCATACAGGAAAAAAAAAAAGTTTGAATCAAAAGAAAGTGGAGTGTGGGGAGAAAAAGGGGACAATGTCTAGTTTAAGTCAAGATGGAGCAACAGGAACCAAATCTGCCCTTCTGTCTAGTACAACCAAAACACCAGAGGAAACACAAAAGGGTTTTCAAGACATCGGACATTAGCCAATGAAAGACAGCGATTGATCCCTGGGGGATGGGATCCAAACAAGATAGTCCAGCAGCTGTCCCAGGGCATGGCCTTGAGACAGTCTCCAGAATGACAGTTGAGAGTAGGGGACCAAGGAAAAGCCCAGCAGACTCCCTGAGTTGTGGAGACAGAGCTGAGAGTCCTGGGAAACTGAGGCAGCTGGAGGTCACAGGGCAGGAATACAGGAGGAGAGAAACACACTGGAAAAGAACCTCAGAGGCTGTAGAGGGTCTTCCTCAGGAATTCAGCATCTTGAGGAAACACCTGAGCTAAGGGAGAGAACCATCCAGAGGGATGATGGGATTTGTGCCTGTTCCCACCAGGAAGACTGGAGAAAGAATTCACGGGGCACTGACTAGGGTACTCAGTGGGGAGTAATCAGACCCAGACCAAGCACGGCTCCAGACACACCTACCAGATCAAAAGAGCGGGACCTCAGAGGCCAGACAATTTCCACATAACCTAACTGCATCCCAGAACAAAGCTCAAGAGCATTTACAGCAAACAAAAACATCCAGCACTCAACAAGGTAAAATGCACAGTGTGTGGCATCCAATTAATGATAACCAGGCACACAAAGAAAAAGGAAAACATGACGCATACCCAGGGGAATGATAAATCAAAACAGACTTGGAGTTGACAGATATTACAATTAACAGAAAAGAACATTAAAATAGTCATTATTAATTCATTCCAAAAGTTCAAAGATAGCTTAGAGACATGGACCTAGAAAAGACCAATCGAATGTTAGAGTTGAAAACTCCACTGAATGAAAATTGCACTGGGTGAGATCAGCAGTTAATTAATGAGACATGGCAGAATAAAAGATAAATGAACTTGAAGACAGCAATAGAAACTATCCAAAATGAAACAGAAAGATAGTTTTTAAAATTGGATAAAGCATCAGTGTTCTGTGGGACAACCTTAAGCAATCAAATACACATGTAACTGGAGTCTCTAAAAAGTGGGAGGAGTAGAAAAATATTTTAAATAATGCTTTCCCAAACTTGATTAAAATGGAAATCCACAGATCCAAGCAGCTCAATAGACCCCAGGCACAAGAATATAAAGAAAATGATACCTGGCTAGGTACACTGGCTCAAGCCTGTAATCCCAGCACTTCGGGAGACCAAGGCAAGAGGATTACCTGAGCCCACGGGTTCAAGACCAGCCTGGGCAACATGGTAAGGCCTCATCTTTATGATAAATCAAAAAAGTAGCCAGGCATGGTAGCGCATGCTTGTAGTTCTGTCTACTTGGAAGGCTGAGGCAGAAGGATCTCCTGAGCCCAGGAGGTCAATGCTGGGGTGGCCATGAGTATGCCACTGCACCCCAACCTGGGCAACGGAGTAAGACTCCAACTCAAAAAAAAAAAAAAAAGAAAGAAAAATAAAATTATACCCAAGAGCATTATAGTAAAGTTGATCAAAATAGAAAATATTAAAAGATTCAGGAAAAAAAAACACATCACATTACATACAGATTTTTTTAAATGGCAGCAGACTTCCCACCAAAAACAATGCAACTACAAGCACACTAGAGCAGCATCCTTAAAGCACTGGAAGAAAACATTGATCCACCCAGAATCCTGTGCCCAGCAAACACACCATTCAAGAAGAGGGTAGAATAAAGATGTTTGCAGATATGAAATAGCTGGACAATTTCATTGCTGGCAGATCTGCACTATGAGAAACATTGAGTCTCCAGAAGAAGGAAAATGATAATCATATGAAAATCTAGATCAATACAAAGGAGTAAAGAGCACCAAAGACAGTCACTTCATGGGAAGACAAGACATTTCAGTCACTACTTACATGTCTTGAGCCTGGTCAACATTAAAAATTAGCTGGGTCTGGTGACATGCACTCAGCTACTTGGGATGCTAAGATGGGAGAACCACTTGAGCCCAGGGTTTGAGGCTGCTGTGAGCTCTGCACCACTGCATTCCAGCCTGGATGATAGAGTGAGAAGACTATGTCTTTTAAAAATAACCTTTAACTGATAATTCACTTTTTTTTTTTTTTTAGTTGGAGTCTCCCTCTGTTGCCCAGGCTGTACTATAGTGGTATGCTCACAGTCACCACAACCTCGACCTGCTGGGCTCAGGTGATCCTTCCACCTCAGCCTTCCAAGTAGCTGGAACTACAGGCATGCATCACCATGCCTGGTTAATTTTTTTTTTAATTTATTTATTGTAGAGATGAGGTCTTGCCAAGTCGCCCAGGCTGGTCTCGAACCCATGGGCTCAGGTAATCCTCTCACCTCAGTCTCCCAAAGTGCTGGGATTATAGACATAGGTCACTGAGCCCAGCCCTAATTCACTTCTTAAGTAAAAATAATAATAAAGTAATGTGGTGTTTATAATACATGCCAAGTGTGCTCATGTGAATGGATTCCAAAGGCATTTCAAAGCAAGATTCCAACAATCTTTGTTGGATCTCATCTTACAGGGCAACCACCTTGAGGGTCCATGTTGAATCGCATGGCTCTGGCTTGTGTGGACTGGTTTGCTTTTGCCTGCTGGCTTTAATCTCATTGGTCCATGTCACATACACATGCCTTCCTGAGGCCCACATGACCTGTGTATGTGGCCAGCTCCTCCCACTCCTCCCCCAGGCACATTCCTTCTCATTTTCTGCTAATGTCCATTGATTCTCAGGACACACCAAGGTTTCCCCCAGTGCTGTGCCTTTAGCTTTCTGTGTTTCTTCCTGTGGCTCTTCTCCTGGGCTCTTCCAACAAGCAGCATCTTCCAATGCTCCAGAGGACCCCGACCCAAAGTAGCCACGTAGCCTGGGACCCTCCACCACAGTCCCCTGTCTCTTTTCTTCACAGAACTAACTAGAATCTACGCCTGCTGTGTCTATGCATCTGTCTATTGTCTTCCCTGCTAGGAGATCTGTCCCAGTCACTGTGGCATCTCCAGCACCCAGGACAGTGCCCAGCACCAAGGGGCCTCAATAAACGCTTGCTCAGCACACTCAACTGTGCATGCCACCCCTCAAGGGGCATGCACTACAGCACACCAAGGACACAGCTGGGACGGAAAGGGTCCAAAGGTCCCGGCAGTGAAAACCTGGCGAAGGGACCAGAAATGTGCAGCCCACGAAGCACAGAGTGAGTAGAATGTTCCAATTACCTTCAGATATTTAAGGCTACCCCATAAAGAAGTATGGTTCCATACATCAGACCAGGATCAGCTGGTCAACGTTTCAGGGAGACAAGTTTTGAGTCCATATATACAAAAACAACCTGATTACAACTTGTTAACAATAAGATTGACCATTCACTGGTTCCCCACTACTGAAGACATACAAGAGGTTAAGTGGTTATTGTGTCAGAGACCCTGAAAAGAAAATATCTATACTGGGGGTGAGTGGGGAAAGTTGAACTATAGGTTCACTCAGATTCCAAAAATCTGTCCTTCTAAGATGACAGACGATGCTTAATTTCACTTATACAAAGGGATGAGTACCCATGATCACCTTTCACTCAATGCAGTCATTCAACAAATATTGAGCAACTAATATCACAAATGACTACATTCACCTTTATGAGAGAAATACAAATAAAATGTACTTGCTACCCATCTCAAAGAGCAGAGTCTAGGAAAGGAGATAAGACCATTGTAACTTGGGACAGAATGAGACAAGTGTCACGAGGAAGGCACAGTGCACTTTAGTTCAAGGTTCCCCCTGCATAACTGGTCTTGTTGTACCTGAAAATTTACCCAGTCCATTTATATAAAAACTGCAAATAACTCCCAGGATCAAGGACAGCGTTATGTATGCGTTTGATGATTGCCCTGGGTAAGCTGCTAGAGAATCTGAATACGAAATAAATGGATACCTGGAGGTAAGGAACTGCTGCACTCGAATTAATATGACTCAAAAGACAAATCGCTTTATATCTTTATAACTACTAATATTTAAAAACTGTGCCATCTTTACCTCCAAAGGTAATTGGAAATAGTGACCCAATATTTTACTTGAAAAACTCTAAACTGGAAATATAATAATGCTATCAAATATATCTCCTGGTCTTCTTTTACTCATTGGATAAAATATGATCCTGGGTAAGTCTAAACAGAGGAAAAGTGGAATGCTTCTAAATTAACATTTTCCAGAGAAGTTTTAAATGAACCGATTTTACCATTAGCCCAATCTTGCTCCACTCTCTCGAGGGGAGGGCAGCTCACTCTCTCTGCCTAAATACTTGGCCTTTTTTTTTTTTTTAGCAATTCAGTATATTTAACCAAAATAAATACATCAATAGCAGAAGAATGCTAGATGTCTAAGCACCATTGCATTCTAAAAATAAAATCCTCTAACACCATCATGGAGCTTAAAATGAACATTTTAACATAATATAAATGCTGACAGCAGAAATAAAGCATTTAGCTTAAGAGGCAGAAAAAGCAATAAGCAATTGTATTTTTAAAAAAGGAAAACTTTAGCAATTTTATAAAACCATAAGAATAGTTTTGGGAAAAATTCTGAGTGCAAAAAGATCCCAATACACGTCAAGCCACTGGGTCCCAGTGAATAAGTGCACTGGGTAACATACCACAGTCCAAAGGCATTGGTGCTGCAGAGATGGAAAAGGTCACGGGCGTGTCAGAGCCAGAAAATAAAAACGGGTATCTTCCGAACAGACGGTTGCCTTCTAATGGGAACTCCGGAAGTTCCTCTATGGTCATCTTCTAGAAAGCCACCTGCAAGAAGAAAGAATGAACATGTTTCTACTTCATGTCTGTGCCTTCAATCACAAATAGTCTGGAAGTTCTTCCAATGTCTAATCCACTGACATCTTCAACTTCGACCTGCAAGAACCTCTTTCATGAAAGGAAAACAATACCTCCCAGCAAACTGTCATTAAAAGCACATGTGGCCGCTTCTACAGTCGGCTGCATGGGCAACCCTTCTAGACAAAGCCCAGGAGGAATAAGCTCTGGCAGGGGAAGACACTTCCGAATGCTGAGCTGATCTAAGTGGTGGCACCTGCCTGCAAAACAGACCAGGGCATGTCACCCTAGAGGATTCTCCAGTTCCTCATGACTCTGACCCTGGGTCCCTCACCCATCACCCCACAGCTCACACCATGTGCTCAGCACACGAACACGCTTAAAGTGCTTCCATCATGTGCTGACGTCCCAGTAAACTTGAGCAAAAATTAATCATTCACTCTTAGAAATCAAAGCGCTCACTGAGATTGCTCCACTGAGCAAGGTTCAAGGTCTGTTCATTCTGTCTCCATAGGAGATGGAAGACTGTGCCTTTTTAGAACCTGTGGCACATGTGACCTCCTCTTCCAAGGAAACATGAGTGCTTAGAGCAAAGCTGCTCTCAGTTAGACTGTGAGGCACCCTGGTCTACATCTCAGAAATGCCGGAGAAAGCAGATACGCGGAGAAACCCTGAACTTTACAAAGTGCCTCCTTCACATCAGATCTTCAAAACCTGAAATAGTCATGAATCCCTCTGTTTGTAAATATAAGCTGAAAATATTATTAAACCAGGTAAAAATGATTTTAGGTTACTTCAGTAGAGAGAAGTGAAGACTAGGTCACCAACAGCTTAACCTAGCACTAGGTTAATGTCCTTTTTGTTCCCCAACAAGCACTCCACTATCCTCAGTTACCAACCCACATCCAAGTCTCCTGCACCACTGCCACCCAGTCCAAGAAAAGTCACTTCTCTGAGCTAACTGGTTTCTTTCCAACTTGTTTCACATGTTTATACAGACATGCATATTATATATTAAATAATCTAATCCAGTTGTTACTATTTTAAAGGTATTCAAATTTTCTTGGATGCCAAAAGCACTTGCCATCGAATATTTGGAATCACTTTGACATCAGTCTTGCCACATAAATAGGAAAGTGACAAGGTCAAGGAAGGGGTGTCCTATAGCACTATGGCCCTCAAACACAACCAACTCCAGATGTAGGGCACCCCACCAAGGCGCCGCCTTCCACACCCCAGGTCATCCCAACTCAGGACTTCCCCCAACTTCCTGGCTGGGATCTGTCTGCTTGACAGTAACGTTGGGCAAATATTCTACACAGAGCAGGTAGCGACCTTGAAAGACAAAGAACAAGTATAATGAAGGATCCTCTACGTACAAGGCACTATTCTAGACATGTCAGAGAATATGAAAATGAGCGGCAGGTGGTCCACACTTGTACAGGAGCCTACAACCTACAGGGTGAACAAAACATCACTCCTAACTCTGAACGATGAGACAAAATGGACACGTCCCATCACCCAAGTTCTGGGACCATCTGCATCAGGAGCTTCTAAGAACCAGAAATGGCGCAGTGAAGAAGGTATCACCTGAGATGAGTCTTGAAAGGCAGGCGGGCAGAAATTGGGGTAGAAATTTAGGGGGGGGGCAGGTGAAAGGAACAGTAAACTGGAACTTGGGACACGGCCAGGAAAACAGTGAGAGGTAAGGCTGCCATGGTTTTCAGGGTTATCCTAAGGAGAACTTAACTATCTGACCAAAGACCAAACCACTTAAGTCCGGGAGCTCTGGGAAACCACTGATTTCTTTTTTAAGAGAGTGGTATGGCTGAAGCTGTTTTAGGAAGATTAATCCGACCATAATCACACTGTGAGACACAGATATATTCTTATATTCTCAACTCTTCAGCAAAGTGATCAGGGTTACCTTTCTGGTTGGTGAAGAGGAGCCACTGATTGATCTCCCTTTCATAGGATGGGGCTTCCCTTTCAGAAGCATGTTTTTAAAGTGACCCCAGAGCACCTCTCATTTCCTTGTAGACTGTCAAGACCCTTAGAGATGAGGACCTTATTTCACACAACGGTCGCTTCCCACAGGAGCTAGAATGGGGCCTTGCGACACTTAATATTCAGGCCTGGACTGGAGGTGGAAAGATCATTCATACACGAGACGTAGCAACATCATTACTTCACACGTTTGACACTTCGGGTCCAGGGATGCTACGCTCTCACCTGACCAGGTTGGTGAACGTTCTCTGTATTCTGTGTCTTCATGGCTTTTTTTTTTTTACTAGTCCCATTTCCTTTCCCTCACGAAAAACCCAGCATCTATCTTTTGTCCCTGCAAAGAACGCTAACTACACTTCTACAAACTCCCATACGGTCTCAGCGTACTTCCCGAAAAGCGATGTCTGCATCTGAAGACCCTGACACCTGACTCTTGGTCAAATGTCAAGGTCCATGGGACCAGATGAAGCACATGCTTTCACTTCAAATCCTACTTGGCTGACAGGTGACACAGATCAAAAGTCAGCCCCAACCCACCGTGCACAGAATGAAAGGCCCAGATACTCACCACCGCTAAACCACACTTCCCCAGCTTTGATTGCTGTAGGAATGCCAGCCAGCCAATCACCCCAAGTCAGCTCTGGGCAAAAGCATCTTGGCACACCACACTGGTATCTCATGATTTCTCAAGGATCCCTGGTCCAGGCCTCACACAGAGCAGGCACGTCCACAACCTGTCCAGACTCTCAGGGCTGCCAGGACCCCCAAGCAAGAGCATCACTGAGGCCAAGAGACACCTCGAGACATAACTGTGCTACAGCCCAAGGAGCAGCATCCATGAGTTGTCAGCGGGAGACCCTCGATATGTCCACAGTTGCTGGACTTGTGAGGCCTCTCACCCAACTGCCTCCAGAACTCCGTCCTGGAGGACTCCAAACAAAGTAACCTAGTCGCATGAACACTCAGAGCACACCTCTGATGAGCCCTGTCTGCTTCCTCCATGACGTCTGCCCCATCACCCACAGGTCTCTGGAGTGCAGGACGCTCAGTCAGGCCTAGGCCCTAGAGAGAATCTCAAGGCGCAAGGCCTCCCCTCAGGAAGTTCACGTACGCATTCAACAAATATCTGTTGGGCATTTCTCTGAGGCCTGTGCTGTGCATCGCAAAGGCAAAGAGGGCAGACATGCCTCTCCCCGTGTGGATGATGGCCTCCTGCCATGTTTGCTAAAGTCACAGTGACCACACAATGGCAGCGGGGGCTGTGGGGACGGGTGCTGGCCCGTGATGGCACAGACCCACATGGGTCCATGGAGGTTTTCTGGACCAAAAGTATGAAGTTTGAGATGTCGGCCGGGTGGCTGTGAGCCACGTGTGACTAAACTAAGTTAAAGGGTCAGTTCTTCCCTGCTCTCTCCTGCTCACGCTCAAGAGCCGTGTGGCTAGTACCACCACCCAGCACGTGCCTAGTCACAGCACTGAGGGACCACAGAACAGTTGCCCTCCAGAGAAGAAAACCAAGTAAAGACACCTAGAACAGCAAGAAATCAGGCACAGGCCAACACACAGAAGCAAGCCCATGACAACGTAATGACGAATAATCGACAAGGGAGCAGGAAGCCTGGAGGTGGCCCGATGTCTGCAGATGTGAACAAGGGGAAGAGTGAGGTGGATTTTATAACCTAAAGGTCACTGGTGTGACACGTTTCACAATTGGAGTCATTATAAGCAATAAAAGATGACGTGGGTGAGGGGGAACCCCAGAAAAGATGGACTCATCTTTTGGAGGGCAGGCCCCTTGAAGTCCAGGTTTCCCTGCTAGGTGAGTGTTTGAAGGACCCACTGGCATCAGGCGACCAGCTAGCGCTGCTGAGAGGCTGTGTTCGGCTTCAGCGAATTTTTGTTTTGGAGAGTCTTTAAACACACTTGCCTATTTCAAGAAGGGTGATTTACACACACACCTGCCCACACCACGTTGAGTATTCAGCAGTTTTTGACCAAAAACCACACGACCCCATGCCCCACCCTCCCTATTCACCCAATCTCACCCCAAGTGACTTTTTTTTTTTTGTTTCCCCAGATGAGAAAAGTTCTCAGAGGGAAACATTCTGCCAATGTGGAAGAGGTGAAACAAACAATGGCAGAAGCACTAAAAGGCATCAATTGATGAGTTCAAAAACTGTTTTAAGCAGTGGAAAAAGCATCTTGATAGGTGTATTGCATCAAGGGGAGAGAACTTGGAAGGTGACTGACGTTTAAAGGTGTAAGAATATAAAGTACAACGTTTTTAAAAAAGATTCCGGGTTGTGGGGGTCCCTCCTGGTAAATATCACTTTTTAAGAGGCCTTGCTGGTAGACGGTATCTGCAAACCTGGGGTGTCCGACATGAACCCCACCGGTGAGGATTCCCTTGTGCAAAGTCAGAGAACAGAGGCAGAGCACAGGGCGCCAAGCGCGCACCCTGCAGCCGCCAGTGTCAAACGAGAGCAAAAGAAGGCATCAACGTATTTACTTCGCAAAAGGTTAGCGGGATGGACCCCAACAGAAACAGCAGAGCACGGACTCCTGCACCGACCTCCACGTCCCCTGTAAGCCCCGCCCACCTGAGCTAGGGCGACTGGCTGCCACCTGTGGGAACGCGCACCCCTGACAGATGCCAAAGTGAGGAAGCACCAGGGGCCACGGGGCTTCCAGGAGGAGGCATCCCTGCGCTGTGTGCGGCTCCGCTTTCGGTTGTGACTTTGCTTCAGCGTGACCCACAGTCCAGCTGAGAGCGCACGGCAAGTGGTTTCCCGTGGGAACATCGGCCCCGACCAAGCGGCCACTGCCTGGGACGGGTTGAGGCCTGGCCGCGGGCCCTGATGACTGGGCACCGCCGTCTCTCCCCGGGCCCCGGC
>NW_007246171.1:517692-553659 GCF_000164805.1 Carlito syrichta
TGCGCCTCACCCCTGAGCCTCCCGGTCCGCCCCCCGCGGGGCTCCCGCAGCCTCGCGCCGCAGGGACTTCTCCACCGCGCCCTCGGAGGAAGCTCCGGCCCCGTGACAATCTGGTGGCCCTGGCGTCTCTGGCGCGAGTGCCCTCTGTCCCCCAATACCCCCACATCCCGGACTGGACACCTCCCTCCAGCTTCTAGGGGACTAGGACTGCGTCTCATCCTTTCTGGGTCAGCCAAGTGGCCTGAAGTGACCCATGCATCATTAACCGGGTGCAGGCCTTGCTGTGAAACTCTATGCTGTGGTTTGGGGGGGGACCCGGGGATTCAGGGTTTCTGGAGCAGGGCTGTGTATCCCTGCTGCCTCCCCACCCTGGCTTTCCTTCCTGATCGCCTCTCCGTCTCCCCAGGCCTGGACCCTGGCCTCTGTCACCAGGTAAGAAGGACGTGTGACTTGACACCTCATGGGTCTCTTGTGGAGGAGACGGGTGGGGCCAGGCTGGCCGAGGCTGAGTGGGAGCCCATAGTGCGGCAGTGTCCACTCTGAGGCCACCCGGGCCCTACTGGATGGGTGGTGTGGGTGTCTCTGCAGAGGTGAGCCTCGCCTGCCCAGAGCATCTCCTGTTAGAATCACCGAGTCCATAATTCATCAAACCACCTTCGGTGGCTGAGGCCTCCTTACACCATCCTCCCGGCAGGGGCCACCGCTGGCAGCTGCAGTGACAAGGAGCTCTCCACCTCTCGAGGCAGCCAGTTCATGTCTGCCTTTTGGAAACTTTCTTTCTGCCACAAGAGCTCAAGTCCAGCTCCCTGGTCTCCCTTTCACCGGGCCCCAAATCTGCCTTGGGGGTTCTCAGATCAGGAGTGACTCCAAGGACCCAGTACAGGCATTCTCTGTCTCTCAGGCTCCTGTGTGACGTGGTCACTGTCCCACTCACCAGTGCATTGAGGGGGTCTTCAGGATACATCTCCAGTGTCCTGAGCTCTGGAATGCGGTGCCCAGGGATGGCGGGTGGCCTGTACAGTTAGTGGCCTGTACAGCTGATGGAAGAGACTGCTGCCCCTTCCTGGCCCCAAGCTCGTGCTGACAAGGCTCAGATCATCAGCATCGCCGTGTGCCGCTGAGTTGGGTGGGGCACACTGGCAACCGAAACCCACATTGCTTGTGCAACATCGAATGCCATGACCATCCCACGTCCTGGGCAGCTGCCAGCGTCTCCGCCCTGCAGGCCCAGCCTCCCGGGCGCTCTCAGGGATAATGGTGCCCACGAGGGTGCCTCTTCCCATCCCTGCTCTCACCATCCCTCTTCCTGGGGGACCTGCCACCTCCCAACCGGTCTGAAGAAGGCAGCCAGTCTGCCCTCGGTTGGCTCTGACACCTGTTGTCAGTGAACCACAGAAAGGTCTATGTGTGACTCAGGGAAACATTGGTCACAGATTCAGATAGCAGCCGCAGCAAAGTCTGTCAGTGGCTGTCAGGGCCACAGTGTTTCGGTGTTCTGCTCACTTTCACAGCTGATGTAAATTAGTCTCTGAGGTCCACTATTAGTGGGATAAGGTGTGGCTGGCTGAGATGTTCTTAAAGACAATAAAGGCCTCTGTGAGAACCAGCCAGGCCCCTGTCTCCCTCAGCTACACCCAAACACCACAAAGGACACTGAAGATTTTGGGAGCCAGAGTCACCAGAGAAGGGGTCCCACTCACGCGGCCACCTTTGCTCAGAACTCTGAAGCCTCTCGCTAGACCATCAAGAATGCACACGCAGCCAGGCTCGGTGGCTCAGCCTGCAATCCCGCGCCTTTGGGAGGCTGAGGTGAGTGGATTGCCTGAACCCACGGGTTCGAGACCCGACTGGGCAACTTGGTGAGACCTCATCTCTACAATAAATCAAAAAATTAGCCGGGTATGGTAGCGCGCATCTGTAGTTCCAATTACTTGGAAGGCTGAGGTGGAAGGATCGCCGGAGCCCAGCAGGTTGAGGCTGCGGTGGCCGGGAGCGTGCCACTCCAGCCTGGGCGACACAGTGAGACTCCAACTCAAAAAAAAAAAAAAAAAAGAATGCACACGCTCGGCAGGGCTTCTTGGAGGAGCACAAGTGTTGCACAAGCCTCAGAACCAGGCACTGCCCAGATAACCAGAGGGAAATGGATGGTGAGATGGGGCTGGGACTGGGAATTTGAACTACCCATGAAGTGAGTGGGTATGTAGTGTGGGCACCAGCCTCAGGTGTCAAGACTCAATTCTGCCTGAGGGCACAGCCTCCCTGAGCCCCGTAGTTACAAAGCACCGTGCCCGGAGGTGGCCAGCGGCAGTGGGCAGCACCAGAGTGAAGAAGGGCTTTGTCGACTGACAGCCAGAAGGTACTTTCCCTGCGGGATCTCATGCATCCTCACTTTACGGATGGAGAGCCAGGCTCCAGGAGGCTGAGCCACAGGCTCCACGGGCACAAACCTGAGTCTGTGTGAGCAGAAGGCCTCTGCCGTTCTGTGTAACCCACAGAGATTGTCCTTGCGAGGCTGCGGAGAGCCGCAGGAACCATTCAGAAATCCAAATGGACAGTCAGCAGCAAGGGCTGTCAGTGGCTATCAGGCCCTGACCGTGCGACAGGGTCAGAGGAAACAGAGACGCCAGGCTCACGGCTCTCCTGCAGGCTGGTAGTGGGGCAGGGCATCATTGGCAGGGAGGAAGGCAAGGACTCAGCTTCCACACTGCGGTGCTCAGGGGACTGAGGCTTTGGGAGCCCAAGAGGCACCGCCGTGAGAACCAGGCACCAGGT
This sequence comes from Carlito syrichta, assembly GCF_000164805.1. NCBI lineage: Eukaryota > Metazoa > Chordata > Mammalia > Primates > Tarsiidae > Carlito > Carlito syrichta. The sequence continues at coordinate 520,465 of NW_007246171.1, forward strand.
TGGAGCCCAACTAGTGGGAGTGGTTGAATGCAGAAACTCGGCACCCTGGGCAGAGCCCCAGAGCCTTCCGGTCTGTCCTGTTGGCAGATGACAGGATCCGCAGCAGAATCAGCAAACTGCTGGAAGCAGCCCTCGTTCAGCAAGGCTGCCAAGTACAAGGTCAGTTTCTAAAAATTCACAGTTTCATTTCCATTGGTAGTAGCAGCTAGGAAACATAACACACCGTGAGAGACCGCTCACAACAACAACAAAGTGCAATAAACCCTTGAGCATAAAATCCAGGAATTAACCTAACAATTTGTGAGAACTCTATGGAGAAAATTGCAAAACTCTATTTAAGAACATGAAAGAAGGCAGTCACGGAAGAGTGATGCCATAGAAAGAATGACTTGACATTGTCAAAATGTCCATTTCATCTCAAAGCCAATGTCATACCAACCAAAATTCCAGCAGAAACTAAACCTTTGAGAAACTCATTAAACTTATAAAATATGTAAGGAGGCCAGGGTCGGTAGCTCAGCCTGTAATCCCAGTACTTTGGGAGGCTGAGGTGAGTGGATTGCCTGAGCCTGCGGGTTCGAGACCAGCCTGGGCAATTGGGCAAGACCTCGTCTCTACAATAAGTCAAAAATTAGCTGGGCACGGTAACGTACACCTGTAGTTCCAGTTACTTGGAAGGTTGAGGCATAAAGATTGCCGGAGTCCAGCGGGTCAACGCTGGGGTGGCTGTGAGCGTGCCACTGCACTCCAGCCTGGGCGACAGAGTGAGACTCCAACTCAAAAAATAAAAAATAAAAATATAGAAGGAAAAATAAAATTGTAAACAGGTCAGCTGTGAAAAGTAAGGAGAGGAGACCTGCCCTGCAGACTCAATGTCACTGTCACTACCACACAGCAATAAAGACAGTGATGGTTGTACAGAACACACAGAGCAAGCAGGACACAGAGTGGGGACCTCAGAAACAGGCTGGATATGAACAGGGCCTCCAGATACCCAAAAGGGACACCATGAGCCTATGAGAAAAAATTATTAGAGGCTGGCCTTGGGGAAACAGGCTCAGCCGAAGGAGAAAAAATAAACCAGGTGTTCCTGCCCACCATAGACAAGAGCGAACTCCAGAGAGAGAGACCCACACAAGAAAGATGGGCAATGGAGGACACCACGAATGAGAAGTAGGGGTTGACGTCATAACACCAGACTGCAAACGCACCACCCTTGAAGCCAAAGCCTGGGGAACCTGACTGCATCACAATTAAGTTTTCCCTCCAGTTACAAACCTCAGAAAAGCGTGCGGACAGCTGGCAAGTTGGGAGAAGACAGGGGCACCCTGGCTCATGCCTCTAGTCCCAGCACTTTGGGAGTCCAAGGTGGGAGGATGGTTTGAGGCTGAGAGTGTGATACCAACGTGGGTGACATAGCAAGACCCTGTTTCTACAAAAATAATAATAATAAAAGCCAGCCATGGTGGCCAATAATTTGGTTATTTGGGACTGTAGTCCCAGCTACTTGGGAGGCTGAGGTGGGAGGATCACTTGAGCCCAGGAGTTTAAGGCTATAGTGAGCTATGATTGCATCACTGCACTCCAGGCTGGGTGACAGAATGAGCCCATCTCTGAAGAAAAAAAAAGCAAGTAGGGATTAATATCTAACATTTATAAGGAACTGTTTGTAAACCAACCAAGCAAAATCAATATAAAATATTTTTGAAAGACGGGCACAGTGGCTTCATACAGTAATCCAAGCACATTTTGAGGCCAAGGCAAGAGGATTGCTTGAGCCCAGGAGTTCAAGACCATCCTGAGCAACATAGCAAGACCTTGTCTCTACAAAAAGAATTAAAATTTTAAAATTAGCCAGGCATGATGGCATGTGCCTGTAGTCCCAGCTACTAGGGAGGCTGAAGCAGAAGGATCGCCTGAGACCAGATCACAGTTAGCTGTGATCATGCTCCAGCCTGGGTGACAGAGCGAGAAGCCGACTCCTCTATTTTTTAAGTCAAGACAGAAACGAGGAAAGGAAAAGGGGCAGGCAGGTCCCACAAGAGGCAACCTGGAAGAGAGACTTGACCTGCTGGTCTCCAGAGACTGGAACCACAAACTGTGTGAGCCGACCCATAGCCACTGGTACCAATGATAGGTTCAGCTCTCCGAAGAGGGAGTCCCAGCATGTCGGGCCTGCTAGTGCCTCTGTGGCAGACACTCTGCCCACCATGATGCCAAGCTCCAGCGTGAGGTCCCCGAACAGGAAGCCGGGAGGCGGCGTGCTGGCCAGCTCCTGTGAGCTGTCCCCAACAGGCCACTACTTTACCCATCAGCACGTGAAGATCAGAGAGATACTCCCACACATGGGCCGAGATGCCAAAAAGGGGACCCTCATGCCCTGCTGTGGGGAATTTGAGCTGGTAAACACTTCGTAACTCAGTCAGGTAAAGGAGGGAAGCTACGGGCAGGCCTCACGCCTCAGCAGAGGCCGCCCAGGCCTACTTGGGGGACTTTACTATGGTTCAATGAGTGTCTTCCCCATGTGGAAGCCAGGAGGTGGTCTCTCGTTCACTTGGTGATGAAATCTCAGTCTATGACTTTTGGTGTCTCTATGTTCATATTCCAAAGTTCCATCTCCAGCCCTAACCTGCAGATGGATCTCCAGTAGCCCACTGAGCACCCACTCCATGATGGGTTACACACCCCACACACAGGCTGGAGACCAGTGGCCCTGGTGCCTGCCCACATTGGCAAGGGCAGCCCTGCTCTTGTGTTTGCTCCGTGGGTCATCCATTCTTCATCATTTCTGAGTTCTCCAAATGCAAGTCCCCATCTTTGTTCTTGTGTGATATCATTCATTGAGAAATTGGTGAGAACCTCAGAAATCCTCACACACCAACAGGCGCTGGAGACCCTGGGGATTCCTGCTGCTCCGCTTGGACCTGCCCTCCTCTGACCCATCTCCCCCTTGGGGGAACAGGGGGGCCAGCTGCCTTGGTGGACACACGTGAAGAGCACTCAGTCCTACCGCTCTGCCTGTTCACCTGACCCGGTGGTTTTTACTGCAGGGTGACCCCGGACGTCACCTGGATACCCCTTGCAGTGTAAGCTCTAAAGTCCCTCACGCATTCCCATATAGTCGGTCTAACTGAGTGAGGCTGTCCTGCAAGTGTGTTCTCTTCCGCTAGCCCTAGGTCCCAAGAAGACAAGAGAGACAGCCAGGGAACTTGACCTGGACTAGACACTCAGTTATATCAGATCGCTTGTTAATTTTCTTAGGTACCATAATGGCGTTATGATCATGCAGTTGTTAAAACTCCTAACCTGCTAGAGTCACTGACGCATGTATGAGAAGTATCAGGCGCCTGGGATTGGCCTTCGGGGCTCCCTGAAAAGCAAGTGTGTGGCGGGGAGGACAGGTGGAACGACAGTGCTACCGTAGCAATTATGATTAAAGCCGACACCTGGCCCAGAGTCCCCCTTATCCGAAGTTTCACTTTTTGCAGCTGGGGTAACCTGCCATCAGCTGTGGTCTGAGAATGCTAAATGGCGAATTCCAGAATTAGCAGTTCATAAGTTTTATTATTATTATTATTATTTGAGTTGGAGTCTCACTCTGTCACCCAGACTGGAGTGCAATGGCCGCTCCCGGCCACCGCAGCCTCGACCTGCTGGGCTCCGGCGGTCCTTCCGCCTCAGCCTTCCAAGTTGCTGGAACTACAGGCGCACACTACCACGCCCAGCTCATTTTGATTTATTGTAGAGACGAGGTCTCGCCAAGTTGCCCAGGCAGGTCTCGAGCCCTCAGGCTCAGGCAATCCACTCACCTCAGCCTCCCAAAGGCGCGGGATTACAGGCTGAGCCACTGAGCCCGGCTAGTTCATAAGCTTTAAATGACACGCCCTTCTGAGTTGTATGATAAAGCCTCCCGCCACCCTGCTCGGTCCACTGGGCTGAGTCCTTCCTCTGGCCAATGTGTCCACGCCATTCTGAGTCATGTGAAGAGGCCTCTCCAACCCAGCTCCATCCACTGGGCTGAGTCCCCCCTCTGGCCAGCGTGTCCACACCATTCTGAGTCGCATAACAAGATCTCTCCCACCCGGCTACATCCACTGGGCTGAGTCCTCCATCTGGCCAGCATGTCCATGTCATTCTGCATTGCATGACAAGGCCTCTCCCACCCGGCTCCATCTGTAGGTCCACGAGTCCTCCCCCTGGCCAGCGTGTCCACACTGCACATGCTCCCTGCCCACCAGTCCCTCAGTAGCCGTCTCAGTGATCAGATCAACTGCCACGGTTACCTAATAATGGCCCCAAAGCTTAGGAGTGGTGATGCTGGCCTGCGGTTATAGCTGTTCTCTTTTACTGTTAGTTGTTTATCTCTGACTATGTCTAGCTTACAGGTTAAACGTGACCACAGGCATGCACACATTAGGGAAAAACACGCATACATGGGGTTCAGTTCAGACATCCATGGGGGTCTTGGACGGTATCCCCTGCAGATAAGGAGGAGCTCCAGTATATTATTCTTTCTTCTTTTACATGAGAAAATTGTTTTCTTAATAAAAAAGTGTTTTTTTTAATCTCCAAGAGGGCGGGAGTTGTCATCTGTTTCTGCCACTGCTGTAGCCCAGCACCTTGCACTTAGCACAGATCTAATAAGTGTGTGTGGAGGAAATAGCCTGGGTCTTTAACATTGCCGACTGTGGTGCATGCCAGTAGTCCCAGCTACTTGAGAGGCTGAGGCGGGAGGATCTGTGGTGCCCAGGAGGTCGAGGCTACGGTGGCCGTGATTGCACCTGTGAACAGCCACCGCTCCATGCTGGGTGACAGAGACCTCATCTCAAAAAGAAAGAAAGAAAGCTTTCAGTCTCAGTAAAGATAGACCATTACGTCCAAGGAATTTAGAAACCACAGTGTCATGTGACTCACTGGAAACCTGGGCGGGGATGACGTGTCACTCGAATGCCGTGACAGAGCTCTCCTTCCCGCAGCTGCTTCCAGAACCAACCTGGTCTCATCCCAGCTGGCCGTAAACTGTTGGCGGCTCTCATGACAATTTGATTGGGGGTTGGGAAGATGTTAGGCCCCAGGGGGGTAGGAAGCCACCCTCACCTTGCCGACAGTGAGTCGGGCGACTCACCCACCCAAGAAAGCCTCTGCCGACCCAGTGGCAGACCTTGAGTCATGAGAGCGTCTCCTTTGTGACAAAAACATGTTCATAGCTTGCTCCTGACATTCCTCGCCTAACCGAATTTGAAATGCCAGAGAATAATCATAGTAAAAATAACCAAGACTCACTTTTCTTTTAATCACACGGGATTCAACACAAGAAAAGTAAGTTGCCGCCTGTCTCCTAAGACATCATGGGTGTCTTTGTCATCAAGCCCGTCTCAGTTGTAGGGCACTGAGCACATCTAGGAAGATGACAGCTGTCTGTTGGCGCATCTGGCCATCAGAATGCATCGCGGGCTTTCACCGAGGGCCTTCCTGTGGGCACCCTCCTGAGGGCCTCCTTCTGAGAGCCTCTTCCTGGAGGCCTCTTCCTGGGGCCCTCCTCATGAGGGCTTCCTCCAGGGGCCTCCTCCCGAGGCAGTGTGGGGGCTGAGGCCAGTGTCAGCCTTACACCATGTTTCCCGTCGTAAGGGGGAAAATGCCTGGCATTTTTGCAAGCAGCATCCACGACGTTATAAAAGCACATGTTTTGCCGGATGTAGTGGCTCATGCCTATAATCCCAGCACTTTTGGAGAGGATTACCTGACTGCACTCATGGGTGACTGGCCAAGAGCCCCAGCACCACCCCTCACCACTCTGCCACCTGAGCAAGCTCCCCCATCCCCCCTGGCCACAGTCGACCCCTCCGCAAAGGGAGACTAGGGCATCTGCCTCCACGGTGTAAAGAGCACAGGCCTGACTCAGAGTGAAACCGCTGTGGTCGCCTGTCACAAGCTAGAGAAACAAAACCACTACCTGCCAAAGAAGCAGGGCCAGGACTCGCTCAGGGCAGGAGTCAGGAGGGGCCCAAGAGGCTCACTCTGGGAAGGCAGGTTGTGGAACGAGGCCTGGTTCACGAGGCCTGGTTGTGGGGCTAGGAGCCGGTGTTTGCTGAGTGCTTGGTGTGTGCCGCACATGGCTCTAAGCACTGCCATTCTTGGCTCCTGTGAGGTGGACATCACTCTAGTTTCACTTTCCCAGTTGGGGAAATCAAGTCATGGAGCAGCTCAGCAACTTGCCAGGCTCCCCCTGGAGTGGCAGAACCTGGATTCAAACCCAGGCATCTAGGCCAAAGGCTAAGCACCAGACCATGGTGCTCTGGAGAGAAAGGCTTGGAGGCAGAAGAGGTCGGCATGCGTTCAGAGGACGCTAACTTAAGAGTCTGTGCCGTCTGTCTCCCAAGTTGCCGTCTGTCTCCTAAGACATCATGGGTGTCTTTGTCATCAAGCCCGTCTCAGTTGTAGGGCACTGAGCATGCCCAGGAAGATGACGGCTGTCTTTTGGTGCATCTGGCCATCAGAGTGCATTGCGAGCTTCCGCCGAGGGCCTTCCTGTGGGCGTCCTCCTGAGGGCGGCTGTCATGGATGCCACAGGACGAGTGGCTCACCGGTCACGGAAATTTATGACTCACCGTTCTGGCCTCTGGAAGACCCAAGGTCCAGGCACAGGCAGAGTCTGCGTCTCTGAGGCCCCTTCCTGGATCTCGGGGGCTCTGGTCTCCAAGACCGCACCTCCAAAAGCACTCACCAGGGGAATTAGGGTCACAGGCCTTCAGTCCACAGCAGCCTCACTGGAATAGCCCTGGGTGAGACACCAGTGGAGCGAGTTGGAACACAGGTCAGAGCCAGACTAGAAATGGCCTTGAATGTCACACCGAGGCTACGAGGCTGCTCTGTGGGTAAGCCTGAGTTTCTAAAGAGGGAGTGTCCAAGGACTCTCAACCCTGTCCAGGATGAACACTCTCCTAACTTGGTTGAGGAAAGCCTGAATACTAAAAGCATGTTTTAAAAATGCAAGTGCTTGGGAATGAAATCCAGCCACCGAGTACAAAGTCACCCCAAGAGGCTCAGCCCCACTGATCCAACCAGGATGTTTTTGTTTTGTTTTTGTTTTTGTTTTTTTGAGTTGGAGTCTCACTGTCACCCAGACTGGAGTGTGGTGGCATGCTCCCAGCCACTACAGCCTCAACCTACTGGGCTCCTCCTCGGCCTTCCAAGCAGCTGGAACTACAGGCACGCACTACCACACCCAGCTATTTTTTTTTATTTGTTGTAGAGATGAGGTCTTGCCAAGTTGCCTGGGTGGGTCTCAAACCCATGGGTTCAGGCAATCCACTCACCTCGGTCTCCCAAAGTGCTGGGATTACAGGCTGAGCCACCGAGCCCAGCCAACCAGGATGTTTTCAGCAGCAAATGATGTTAACAAATGACTCCTCCACCCACAGCTCCATCTTCCCATTTAGTGTGGGCTCCACACTGGCCTGGATCAGAGTGAAGTCGAGACAAGCTGTGCAGATGATGGGGGGCGGGGGTGGCGACGTGTTCCTGCCTTCCCCCCCATACACATGCTTCCCTGACACATTTTGGCATGATATCACTTGCCTCTGCATGCCTGATGGCTCTTATGTAGTGATGGAATCATGTGCAGCATCTCGTACATGTCCCTGTGGGACAAAAGCATGGTCCCAGCAAGGACACAGCAGCCACCCACTCCCTGGGGTGCCGTTCCAACCTGGCCAGGTGCTTACAGACTCGCTGCCCACGGGGCACCCCACTTCTGGGCACCTGGCTCCTGCTTCCCCAGCCTTACCCGCACCCTGACTCCAACTTCACAGTAGGGGCCTCTGGGCTCAGCCTGTCAGGTGGACCCCAAATGCCCACCTGCTGAATTTTCACCCTTGGGAGGCACTGGTGCCAGGAGACTTGCATAGCATTTTTGCAAGCAGCATCCACGACATTATAAAAGCACATGTTTTGCTGGATGTAGTGGCTCATGCCTGTAATCCCAGCACTTTTGGAGAGGATTACCTGAGTCCTCGGGTTCGAGACCAGCCTGGGCAATATGGCAAGATCTCATCTCTATAATAAGTCAAAAAATTAGCCAGGCATGGTGACATGTGCCTGTGGTTCCAGCTACTTGGAAGACTGAAACAGAAGGATCACCTGAGCCCAGCAGGTCAAAGCTGCAGTGACCGTGAGCAATGTGCCACTGCACTCCAGCCTAGGTCACCGAGTGAGACTCTGACTCAAAAAAAAAAAAAACACATGTGCCTCTATTGCAGAGGCCATCAGTGATGCTCCGGCCTCAGCTGCCTCTGAGACTGGCCACCCCAGGCTGTCCACACAACCCTCACTCAGCTCCTGCTGTCCATAGAGGCCCAAGAGGAAAGGCGTGGCCTGTGTGGGAGATGCCTGCAGCCATCTGCCAAGCACTCGCTAAGTACTTCCGAGGATTAGGCCAGCTCAGAGGCACAGGCCACTAGGACATAGGTGTATATAAGGGGAAGCATTAGGGAGGACAGGATCCCACGGTGACAAGGCCAAAGCCCACAGTGGGCTGTCCACAAGTCAGCAGCAAGGAACACCAGGAGGTGGCTCAGTCCAGGTCAAAAGCCCCAGAAGCAGGGAGACCGACACTGCAGCCTGTATCTGAGCCGAAGGTCCCAGAGCCCAGGGAGGTGCTGATACAAGTCCCAGAGTCCAAAGGCCAAAGAATCTGGAGTCTGACATCCAAGGACAGGAGGGAAGAAAGGGCACCCCCAGCCCGCCCCCACAGGGAAGGTGGGGAGAGGGAGACTCGGTGCACTTGGTCCCTTCTCCCACCTGCTGTGTCATCACCGTGGGCCGCAGGGTGGACCGTGTTGCCCACGGCGAGGGGGGTCTTCCTCTCCCCGTTCATGGACTCACACATCAGACTCCTCTAAAACCCTCAGACACCCCCAGAACAGGGCCTCCCCGGCCACCAAGGTCTCCCTGCCTCCAGCCACATGGGCACTCAGGTTGACCATCACACCTTAGTATCAGTAAATATGGGGGGACTAAAAAAACCCCAGAATTTATTTATGCTTGTGTATTTATTCTCACACATTTAAACTTCAGTCACCTTCAAGGTACTCTCCATCGGATGCAAGACACCTATTGAGACGTTCTTTCCACTGCTCAAAACAGATTTTGAACTCGTCCATTTTGATGCCTTTTGGTGCTTCTGCTGTTTTTTGTTTCACCTCTTCCACACTGGCAAAAGTTTCTCTTTGAGGACTTTTTTCATCAGGGTGAACAAAATTTGCTTGGGGTGAGAGCAGTTGAATAGGGAGGTGCAGTGGCTCACACCTGTCATCCCAGCATTTTGGGAGTCCAAGGCGAGAGGATTGCCTGAGCCTAGGAGTTCAAGACTAGCCTGGGCAACTTGGCAAGACCTCATCTCTACAACAAGTCAAAAAAATTACTTGGCTGTGGTGGCACATACCTGCAGTCCCAGCTACTCAGGAGGCTGCAGCAGAATTGCCTGAGCCCGAGAGGTCAAATCTGCAGCAAACCCTGATCGTGCCACTGCACTCCAGCCTGGGTGACAGATTGAGACCCTGGCTCAAAAAATATATTTTCTATAAGCAACAAGTAATTTTTTAGTACAAGTATGCCCTATATTTTTTTAAAAGTTATTGTTTGTCTCTCTGAAATTGAAATGTAACTGATTATCGGGTATTTCTGCTGTAAGTGGAACCCCTGCACAGAGAAGACAGAGCTTGGATTGTTCTTTGGAGCAGGGAAGGAACACAGCCAGGCCTGAGAGGGAAACAAGCGGGTGGTCCCAGGGAGTCCTGGGAGGGAGGGCGATGCCCATCTGGAGAAGATGCAGAGAACATGGGGGAGGGGAGCTGGAGGGGGCAGAGTCCTGGGGCAGGAGGAGGAGACGTTTCAGTGTGGGGGAGTGAGACTTTGTGAGGGAGAGGATGGACCCAGCCCCTGTGTGAGGGCCGGGCCGGCAGGCCACGTCTGCAGCTACACTAACGGTCAGGCGGCGGCCTCAGTTCAGGCAGCAGCAGAAGAGCAGCAGAAAGAAGGAGAAGTGGCGGGTGGGAGCGAGGGCAGGGAGGAGGGCAAGGGTGCAGGTGACTGTGAACCTGGCCAGTCCTGCCGCCAACTCCTGCGTCCCACATGTCCTCCCTGGTGGCCTGGCTCAGCGACCCCAAGCCCAACTGGAAGCGGCTTCTGAGATCAGCGAACTAAGACCAAGAACAAAAAGAGGGCATGAGGCCCTCCCCGCTCATCTGTAATCATGAGAAGAGATTAAAGCAGGGTTCCTCAAACTTTTAAAATAGGGGGCCAGTTCACTGTCCCTCAGATCGTTGGAGGGGTGGACTATAGTTTAAAAAACCATTTGCATTAGCACTGAGCGCTGATTATTTGCGTTATCACTGTGATGCAACCCCCCTAGAAACCATCCCCAACCAACTTATCAACTTCAAAAAAAAAAAGCCTCTCCTAACTTCAAAAAAAAAAGGCTCTCCTAACTTCAAAAAAAAAGGCACCCCCATCTTCAAAAAAAAATAGACCTCCTAACTTCAGAAAAAAAAGGCCCCCCTTAACCGCAAAAAAAAAAAGCTCTAACTGCAAAATTTTTTTTAAAAATAGCCCTCCTAACTTCAAAAAAAAAAAAATCCTAACTTGTTCGGTCCTCAGGCAGCAGCAGGCTCTGCACAGGCAAGCTCGAGATTCATCCGAGACTGAGAGGAGGAGTCGAGAGACAGAGAAAAGGAGGGGAGTCGGAGAGTGCGACGCACATTCCACACATGTGCACTGCGGCCGGGACAAGTCGGCTGCTAGGCAGGACAGGCAGCAGCGGCAAGAACACCTGGTGGGCCGGATAAATGTCCTCGGCGGGCCGCATGTGGCCCGCGGGCTGTAGTTTGAGGACCCCTGGATTAAAGCAACAGGCCCTCTGGGTTCCCTTCTGGAGACCCTGGGGGTCCCTGCCTACCAGAGGTGACCAAGCTCTTCTGAGAGGTGCTCAGTTCAGGTGAGAGCCCTGGTGGGCTTGGGCAGCTCCCTGGGGGCTGCATCGCTGTTTTCGACTTCCCACACTGGCTGTTTCCTCCTGAGGTGTGACACAAAGACCCATCCTGCAGCTCATGACACGCCTTGGCCGTTGGGTGGCATTTCCCAGAAGGGCTAGGCTTCTCTGTAGAATCACTCTCTGGCAGGAGCTTTTGGTTTTGATTGAAAGGAGCACACAGTGTGGAATATTTGCCTGGAGACATTTGTGAAGCACCGATGGACCCAGCAGAGCTAGGCCCAAAGGATCTGCTTGGAAACTCAGCTCTGAACACCTTATCCAGCCTGACCACTCACACCCACACTCAGGCCCTCCTGCCTCTGCCCGACGTGATGCGTGGTGAAGCCCCTCCTTTCCACCCACCTCTGCGACCCTGTGTGTGACCTTCTACTTAGATCTGGTCTGCAATCACCCACTCCTGTCCAATTCCTACCACCTTCCAGAGCCTTCCAACCTCTCACTGACTTGGTGAACAGCACCCTAACTTCTACAAATGACACTGATGAGTTGGAGTCTCACTCTGTTGCATAAGCTGGAGTGCAGTGGCATGCTCACGGCCACCCCAGATCAACCTGCTGGGCTCAGGCAATCCTTCCACCCCAGTCTTCCAAGTAGCCAGAACTACAGGTGCACGCTATCATGCCCAGCTAATTTTTTTATTTATTGTAGAGATGAGGTCCCACCAAGTTTCCCAGGCTGGTCTCGAACCCCTGGGGTTAAGGCAACCTTCTCACCTCAGCCTTCCAAAGTGCTGGGATTATAGGCTTGAGCCACCACACCTGGCCAAGACGCACTAAAGAACCCGATTGGACCCTACTTTGTGTTAGCACTTCGAATGAAAGCATTCTGTCCCAGCTTCCCAGAGAGACTGTCAACTCCATGGAGACAAGGAGCATCTCCTGTGCTGCCCAAAGCACTCAATACCTACTTGCTGCATTAAGCTTAAGTTTTCAATTTGCAACAAATGTATCACACTAATGCAAGATAGTAACAGGAGAAACTGTGGGGGTTGGGGGATAGGGATTCTCTATACTAGCTGCTCAATCTTCTATAAACCTAGAAACAAATCTGTTCATTTAAAAAAAATTTTTAATTCATTATCTTTCTCCAAATCCTGAGTTTCTCTCTTTCAAGACACAGAGGAAAACAAAGACAGAAAAAGGCAAAGAGGGCGTTTCTAAAGTGTACTGGGAGACAGAAGCTTTCCCAGACACCGGCAATGCACAACTGGAATGTGAAACTTAAAACACAACATCATTTACGTTAGCACCAAAGATCAAGAGTTGTGTGTAAGTCTAACAAAACATGTACAAGATTTACATAAGGAAAACTGTTCAATGCCGATGAAATAAAGAAAATCTAAGTAAGTGGAGAGATGTTTCATTCTCGTGGCAGGAAGACTCAGCCTTGCCAGGATGTCAGCCCTTCCAACGTGACCTGTAGGTATGGTACCAGTCCCAATCAGAATTCCGGCAAATTGTTTTGCAGATGTTGATGAACTGACTCTGTAGTTTGTGTGAAAAGGCCAAAGACCCAGGACAGCCAGCACAGTATGAGACAGCACAGAGTCAGGACACAGCCACCATGAGCTTAGAGATTTGCTGTGAAGCTGCAGGAACTGGGACTGAGAAACTGGCAAAGAGAAACAGACAAATCGATGGGAAGAACAGAGAGCCTGGAAACATACCACACAGATCCAGCCAATCTTCGGCAAAGGAGCAGAGAAAATTCAATGAAAAAAAAAAAGACCATCTTTTTAACACATGATGTCAGATCTGGACAGTCGCATGCAAAAAATATGAATGCAGACACAGATCTGATGCGTTTCCTGAAAATTAACTCAGAACGGCTCATAGACATAAACCTAAAGTTCAAAACCATAAAACTCCTACAAGGTAACAGGAGAAAATTGAGGTGACCTTGGGGCTGGTGATAATTTTGAGATACAACTGCAAAGGCATCATTCATGGAAGACAACATTGCCAGGGTGGACTTCACTAGAATTCAAAACTTCTGCTGAGTGAAAGGCCCTGTTACAACCATGGAGAGATAGCCACAGACTGGGAGGAATTCTTCGCAAAACTCCTATCGGGTAAAGGACTATTAACCAAAATATACAAAGGACCCTTAAAATTTAACAATAAGAAAAATTAATTTTTAATATAGGTGAAAGATCTGAACAGAAAACTCACGGAAGATGAGCTACAGATGGCAAATCAGCATCTGAAAAGCTGCTGACATCACATGTCCTTAGGGAGCAGGTGTGTAGGGATCAGAACGGTTGAAATCCTGAACACTGACAACACTGAATCCCGGCGAGGATGTGGAGCCACAGGGATCCGCCTCCGTTGCTAGTGGGAGCCACTCTGGGAGGCAGCACGGCAGTTTCCTACAAAGCCGAGCCCGGTCTTACCGTGTGACCCCACAGCCTCACTCCTGGGCATTTGCCCAAGTGACTCGAAGACGTATGTCCACACAAGCATCTACACAGGGATATTCCTGGCCATTGTATTCATAATTATCAAAAACTGGATACCACTGAGCCGTTCTTCCACAGATGAGTGGACAGACAAGCTGTAGTGAGTGGAATGTTATTTAGCAACCAAAAAGCAACGCGCTTTTGAGCTGTGAAGAAACATGGAGCAAACACAGATGCACGCTGTTACATGAAAGAAGCCAGTCTGGAAAGTCTCCGTGCTGTGTGAATCAAGCAGTGTGACCCTCAGAACAGGCTTAACTATGGGGACAGTGAAAGATCGGTGGTGGTCAGTGGCTCGGGGAAGGGAGGGAGGGCCGGTGGAGCCCAGGGAACTCCCAGGCCAGTGACCCTGCTCCCTACAAGCTGTGGTGGGAAACACAGGAGATGATGCCTTTGTCAAAGCCCATAAAATGTGTGATGCCAAGAGGGAGCCTTGACGTGAACGGTGGGCTTTGGTTGATAATGGTGTCAATATCTATCCACTGGCTGCAAAAAGAAAAAAAAAAGTGGACCGTGAAGCATTTTGATGCTCTATTCAGGTTCATAGCACTGAACTGATTTTTGATCGTGCTATTCTATATAAAATGTTGCATTTTGGTAAAACACATAAACAGCCTATAGCATATGTCCAGTTACTGAGGCCCAAACTCGTTTGACTACAATAACAATAAGCTTCATCAGGACACTCAGGTGGCCTTAGCAGACATGAGTTCCACCAGAGGGCGAGGGGCAGGGGACCCGGGTTAGAGTGTGACTTACGCAATCATGTGGCTGTCCTCTCCCTGTCACCCGGAATAGAATGCCCAGCCCTCACGGGCCTTCTCTGGCAATGGGGAAGACTGTCCAAAGGGTTGTCTGGGACAGCGAGGGTGCAGGTGTTTTCATCACGGGCTCCCTGGAACACTGCACCACCCGGGTAGGAGAGCAGGTGGTGGAGGCAGGTGAGGCTGGCCTCCCTGAGTGGCACCCTCCTCTGAGTCCCCACAGGTAGCAAATACATAATAATGGCATGGCCAGGGAGCTAGGAGACCGGACTGAGAGGGCCAGAGACTAGTAATTATGACCCGTCCCCCACCGCTTAGGCAGCCTGTGGCAGCAGCAAAAAAAAAGAAGAAACACACCTACAGCAAAGCAGCAGCCCAAGAAGCTGGAAGAGCCTCTCTCAAAGTCACTGTCCAGTCACTAAGGACCCCGGTCACCAGCATCCCAGATGTGGCTCTTTCCACATCCAATTTCCTGAAGCTTTGTCCGGCGTCTTCAGGGGGGCCGAAAAAGACTGTTCTAGAATCAGGTTTGATCTGAAAGACATGAAGCACCCTCCCATCACAGAATCCCAAGCAGTAGGAACAGGAACCCGAGGAAGCCCATTCGAGGCAGTGACCACGTGGGCTGTGGGAATCGCGGCCAGGGACTCGGCTTTGGGAGCAAACAATTCCCATCTTTGCCTGAATTGCCTCCTCCTCTGGGACAAGGCTGTGAGAGGTCTTGGCCAACGAGAAATGCGCGTCTCCCTGTGCTTCGAGACTGTGCTCTGTGGCACGCTTTCAGGCAGAGCTGGCAGGGGATGCTGCTGAGGCCTCGCTGGGCTTCCCTTCTGCAGCAGATGTGAGTCCAGGTCCCAGCTCTCAGCCTGAGCGAGTCCCAGGAAGGGTGGTCTCGCTGCGTCCGTGGCAGCTGCCGACAGCCTGCGTGGCATTTCTAGTCTCCACATGGTGAAAGAGGGTCTGGCTCCCCACGCATGGCCCACGGCTCTAGCTCTCTGTAGAGAGAGCTTTCGGCCCAGCCATGACTGTGTGACTTCTAGGGGCAAAATGCTCCCCTCCAAAAAAGGCCAACTCCAGCTGTCAGGGTCATGGACACCTACTTGAAAATAAGAAGTGTTGAGTTGATGGCGTTGGGATCATTGGGGAAACAGAGGCAGTGTCACCCTGTTGAGCACTATCAAGGTGAGGGAGGCCTTAGCACTTCTGGGACTTTCTTCAGACAGGAAACCGTTGGCCAGGGGGTGAGGAGTCACAGTTTATACTGAAACAACACCGCTGATGGCATAGAAGTGGCCATGGCCAGGGACCCCTCCCTCCCTCTTCCAATCTGAACATGAATGCTCAGCCACTGTCTTTCTTTTTCTTTTTCTTTATTATTTGTTTATTTATGTATTTGTTTGTTTGTTATTTGAGTCAGGGCTTCACTGTCACCCAGGCTGGAGTGCAGTGGCAGGATCACAGCTTACCACAGCCTCAACCTCCTGTGCTCAGGAGATCCTCCCTCCTCAGCCTCCCAAGTGGCTGGGACTACAAGCATACACCACCATGCCTGGATAATTTTTTTTTTTAATTTTTTTTTTTTTTTTTTTTTGTAGAAATGAGGTCTTACTATGTTGCCCAGACTGGTCTCAAACTCCTGGGCTCAAGCGATCCTCCTACCTCAGCCTCCCAAAATGCTGGGGTGACAGGCACAAGCTACCACTCCCAATCTCAGCTTCTGTCTTTCTAACAGAAACATTTAACTTGGAAGTGTTTACTTCCAGCTATAAAAAAAAAAATAGCCAACCCTTTAGCATCCAGAATTTTCTATTGTGTCTTTTTTTTAGCAATAATTACTATTTGTAATGAGGATCTGAATGAGCTGAGTGATCTCAGTGCATGTCCAGAATCACGCACAGAAGACTCTGGCACTCATGTTGTGGCTGTGTGAGGCGACCACGCTCTCCTCACGGCAGACACAGGCATGACCCACCTTCCCAAGTGCATGCAGTGAGCACCCGCCCTTCCCTCTCTGCCACAAAGTCCAACAGTGAAACAGCAAAGGGACTCATATGACGACCTTCATTTTGTCAGGGGCCTCTGTCCCTTCCTGCACAGAGCTGGGTGGCTTCAGAGCACTGAAGGACAACACAAACAAGGAGTCTACTAGCTAGGGCAGAAGGCCTCTGCCGCCTTTCCTGGGCCCTGCCACAGCCCAGGTGTCTGTGGTTTTGGACCGGCCCCTCCTTTCCCCTGGACCCCAACAAAAACCAGACACAGCACACCTAGCAGAAGATGGCACTTTGGGACACCAGGCCACCCTCTCCAAACATTTGCTGGCTCTCCGAGATAAAGACACCTCCTTGTTCAACTCCTTGAGTCTCGACTTCCTGGCTGTCGGGTGGCGAGCAGACGGCCACAAAAGCATCGGCCAAGAGCATCACCTGGAAGGTGTTCTGATGTGTTGAACCAAGCCATGCTTTTCAGGGGTGTGGACCACGTGGAGGAGACCCTAGGAGAAGGGCCGTGATCTTGAACAGCACACGACCCCCAGCCTGAGCACGGGCAGGGGGTGAGCTCTGGAGCCCTGGAGGTGGGGATCTGAAAGGGGCGCCTGACGGGAGCTGTGGTCTTCCAGAGAGGGCTGCGGCCAGCCATGGGCTGATGTCCCTCTCGGTTACTCCCACCCCAGCTCCTGTCAGGGCCGTTCAAGCCAGGAGCCCCAGTGATGCCCTGTGTCCATCCATTCTGCATTGCTGTAAAGAAACACCTGAGGCTGGTAATTTATAAAGACAAGAGATTGATCAGCTCACAGTCTGCGTGGCGCCGGCATCTGCTTCTGGTGAGACCTCAGGAAACTCCAGTCATGGTGAAAGGGAAGGGGAGCAGGCATGTCACATGGCAGGAGAGGGAGGGGGCACTAGACTCTTAAACACCCAGCTCTTGTCTGTACTAACAGAGAAAGGCCCAAGCCATCCATGGGGGTCCAGCACTGGGGGTCACATTTCAGCATGAGATTTGGAGGGACAGCATGAAAACTCTACCACCAGCCATCCCCGGGGACCAGCCCCTGGGACACGGAGACGCATGGAGAGGTGAGGCCAGGGGTCTGCAGGGGCCAGTGAAGACAGCCAGCCATCCCTGATGCTCCCATGTCCCCCATCCCTTGGGCACGGGGTTACGGTCTGAGCTGGGCCTCCCAGAGCTCTGGATCACAGACTTTTCCTGCCTTGCTGGGCTCAGCCCCACCTCCTCATGGAGCGGGCTTCGTCGTGGTCCTGATGAAGGACAGCATGCTGACCTCTCGAGCTGCAGTGCAGACCAGGGAGTGACTGGAAGCAGCGGGTCACAATGCCGGCCCTCTTGACACTCCACTGACACCACTGGAGCCAAAACAGATTCCACAGTCCCTGACTTGCGTGCACAAAAACCTCATCTCTCTATTCCTGCATAATTGAGTGCGATTTCTGCCCTGAGCCCCCATTCTGCCTCGAAGCAGAGGAAATTTAATCTAGTCACTTGCAGATAAGCTCATGCAAATTCAGTCACTTCTTGGTCGATTCAAGTTCATAATTCAGCCACAATTTGGTTTAAAACTCTCTCCCCGCCACCCCCTTCCAGAATTGAATCCAGGCTCTCAAGAGCTCATTCAGGGAGTGCACATCCTGCCTTGGTCTGTCCTGTCCAGCTCTGGTGTGGCGGAGGTCAGGGGCTCCCCTGAGAGGGGACTGGATGGTCCATGGGACATGGGGGGCTCCACATGTCCCCTCACCGAGCCCAGCTCAGGCCCGCCTGGCTCTCCCTGTCTTGGTGTGACCCCCAGCTCTCCCTCCGCTGAGCTGCCTTTCACATGACACCCTTGGGACACAGTGGGTGCCTTCCTGTGCCCCTCGGCCTATGGGGATGGGGTAGTCTCCACCCTCCCGTGTCTGGACGCCAGGTTCCTCTGCCATGTCAAGACGGCACAAAGCCACTCCCCAAGGCCTGCCACCATAGTCTGTCCCCACTTGAGGCCACACCAGGTCTAGGCACAGCGTCCCTTCTCTCCAGGGCCATAGGTGAGGCCTAGGGCCCGAGGGAGGGCATGGCGAGTCCCACACCCAGGTATAGCCTGCGGCCCCTTAAGCTCTTCCCCAGCTGTTCCTCCTGTCTCCACGTCCTCTTCTGCGGGCCTTTGCTGCTGGACCCACGTGAAGCCAGTGACTTCAGGAGTGATGGATGCTGTGACTCTGTTTCCAGCGTGCTGTGGCTGAGCTGAGCTGCCTGAGGCACTGATGAGTATAAGGCGAGAGGCCATCAGCAACGCCCCCACAGTGCCGTCCAGGCTACTTCCACCCACTATGTCACTTTGTGGGGGACAACTGCAGTTAGACGAATTTTATTTCACGTCACAGGAGAATTCTCAAAGAGACTGTTCTGAAAATATGTCTGGGAAATAGTTCCTTGAAATGCATGTTCATTGCCACCCCCTCCACCTTCCCGCTTCCTCCCCTCCGACTGCACATTTGGGTGTGTAAATCCCCTACAAGTGGTGCTGTGGGCTGTTATGTCCCCGCAAAGTCATACGCTGAAGCCCAGATGCCCAGTACCTCCGAATGCAGCTGTATTTGGAGACAGAGTATTTAAAGAGGCAACTAAAGTTAAATGAGGTTATTGTAATAGGCCCCCATCCAGCATGACTGGTGTCCTTGGGAGAAGAGGAGATTAGGACACAGACAAGCCAGTGCTGTGGAGTGCACCTGTAGTCCCAGCTACTTGGGAGGCTGAGGCAGGAGTCTGGCTTCAACCCAGGAATTAGAATCCACCCTGGACAACAGAGTGAGAACCTGTCTCTTAAAAAAAAAAGACACAGACACACAGACCGACACAGAGAGAAGACCGTGTAAGTCACTGGGGGAAGACAGCCATCTCCAAGCCAAGGAAAAAGACCTCAGATGTGGGGGAGGGAGAGAACACAGTATCAACAAGGGCACCTGATCTCAAACCAGGCAAAGTGGAGACCAAAGGGAGGCTCAAACTTTACCTGTATGATGACCACTTGTATACCTAATCCTGAATTGTACCCCACATCTTTAAAATAAAATAAAGAGAGAGGCCTCAGAAGAAATCAACCCTGCCGACACCTTGATCTTGGACTTCTAGCCTCCAGAACTGTGAGGGATACATTTCTTTTTTTCTTTTTTCTTTTTTTTTTTTGAGTTGGAGTCTCACTCTGTCGCCCAGACTGGAGTGCAGTGGCCACTCCCGGCCACCGCAGCCTTGCCTGCTGGGTTCTGGCGAGCCTTCCGCTTCCAAGTAGCCAGAATTACAGGCATGCACTACCACGCCCGGCTGATTTTTTTATTTATTGTAGAGATGAGGTCTCGCTGCCCAGGCGGATCTCGAACCCGCAGGCTCAGGCAATCCACTCACCTCAGCCTCCCAAAGGCGCGGGATTACAGGCTGAGCCACCGAGCCCAGCAGGATACATTTCTGTTGCTGAAGCCTCTGGTCTGCTATTTGTTACTGCTACTTTGTTATTGCAACCCTGACAGACTAGCCCAGATGGTGAAACATTAGGCTCTGTATTTACCAACCACACCTCTCCCCCTCATGCCCTAAAGATCATCACTCACATAAGTGCTCACTCACACATTTCTGAGTTGTTTCATTCTTTCACTTTTTTTTTTTTTTTTTGGTGCAAAAGAATCTAGTATTCTATGTCAACAGTTCACTTCCATTTTTGAGATTCTTTGAAGCATTAAAACTAGTTTCAGAGATTCCTAAGAGTTGTCATAATTTACAGTTCTCTGTCCTGAAACATGTCCACTGTTTCCTGTCTCAGAGCCAAAACTCGATTTGATCAAATCATGTTCTATCATGTGATGGCACTCAATGTTTAAAAATAATAACTTTCTGAATATAAATTTAGCAGGGTGTTTATTTCTGAGCTCACTATTCTATTCCATTGGTCTACATGTGTTTTCATGCCAGTACTATGCTGCTTTGATTACTTGAGCTATGTAGTATGTTTTGAAGTCAGGTGTTGTGATGCCTCCAACTTTATTCTTTTGGTTCAGTTGCCTTGGCTATTCAGGGTTTATTGTGGTGCTATATGAATTTGAGGATTTTTTTTCTATTTGTGAAGATAAATGACATTGGAATATTTATAGTGATTGGATTAAATCTATAGATCATTTTGGTTAGTGTAGACATTTTAACAATATTAATTATTCCAATCCATGAACACAGATACACACATTTATGTGTGTTTTCTTCCATTTCTCTCATCAGTGTTTTATAGTTTTCAGTGTACAGATCTGTCAACTTCTTGGTTAAATTTATTCCTAAATGTTGTTTGATGCTATTGTAAACAGCATTGCTTTCTTGGTTTCTTTTTCTGAAAAATTTGTTAGTGCATAAAAATCCTGCTGATTTTTGTGTATTGGTTTTATATTCTTCAGCTTTACTGAATTTATTTACTAACATCAGTTGATTTTCAACAAAGGTGTCAAGTCAAAAACATACCATATGGAAAAGATAATTTCTTCAATAAATGGTGTTGGGAAAATGTATGTCCACAAGCAGAAGGATGAGACTGGACCTTTTTCTCACACGTACATAAAAATCAACTCACACTGTACATAAAAATCAAAAGGGGGTTGAAGACTGAAATGCAAGGCTTAAAACTCTAGAACCACTAGAAGAAAACATAGGAGGAAACTCCATGACATTGGCCTGGGGAGCAATTTTTTGGGGTATCACCCCAAAAGCACAGATAACAAAAGCAAAAAGAGACAATGGGCTGCATCAGACTGAAAAGCTTTTGTCTAGCAAAGGGAACATGAAGAGAATGTTTTCCAAGTGGGAGGAAATACCGTATTTGCAAACATACATCTGATAAGTGGTTAATATCTAAAATATATAAGGAACTGGTCAAATACTGTGGCTCATGCCTGTAAGCCCAGTGATTTGGAAGGCCGAGGCTGAAGGATCACTTGAAGCCAGGAGTTCCAGATCAGCCTGGGCAACATAACAAGGCTTTCTCTCTAAAAATAAAAATTAAAAAAAATTAGCAGAACATGGTGACACACATCTGTAGTCCCAGCTACTTGGGAGGCTGAAGCAGGAAGTTCACTTGATGTCAGGAGTTTGAGGTGGCAGTAAGCTAAGATCACACTACTGCACCCCAGGAACTAAAACAACTAAATAGAAAAAAAAAAAAAAAGGAAAAGAAACACAATTTTTAAATGGGCAAAGGATCTGAAGAGACATTTATCCAAAAAAGACATTCAAATGACCAACAGGTTTATGAAGCAATGCTCAACACCACCAGTCATCAAGGTAACACAAATTGAAACCACAGTGAGGTATCACCTCACCCCGAGAATAGCTGCTATCAAAAAAGACAAAAGATAGGTTGGTGACAGTGTGGAGAAAAGAAACCTTTACACACTGCTCGTGAAAATGTCAATCAGTATAGGCATTGTGGAAAACAGAATGGGAGTCCCTCAAAAAACTAAAGCTGGAACCAACCATATGGCCCAGTAATCCCAATACTGGGTACATATCCGAAGGAACTGAGATCATGGGGCAAAGAGATACCTGCACTCCCATGTTTAAGACAGCAAATTCACAACAGCCAAGACGCGGAATCAACTCAGGCGTCCACTGACAGGTGAACAGATAAAACAAACACACATGCACGCACGCACGCCATGGAACACTATTTCACCTCTAAAAAGAAGACAACCCTGTCATTTACGACGTGACTGAGCCTGGAAGACATTAAGCTAAGTAAAATAGGCCAGACACAGAAAGGCAAACCCTGCATGAGTCTCATTTATATGTGAAAATGAAAAAAACATCAACCTCACGGAAGCAGAGAGTAGAATTGGGGTGACCGGGAAGCACTGAGGGGAGGACTGGGGAGTTGCCAGTCAAGGGTCTGAAGCATCCCTGAGGATAAGTCAGCTCGGGGGTCCACTGTCCAGCAGGATGACCAGAGTTAACAAGAATCTATCATGTACTTCAAAATTGCTGAGAGGGCAGATCTCGAATGTTCTCACCATGAAAGACGACAAGAATGTGGCGCCATGGGTAGTTAATCAGCTTAACTTCACCATTTCACACGTATACGTGCATCAAAATGTCACGTTGTCACTGGAAATATATGCAAGGCTTATGTGTCAACTATGCCTCAGATAAATAGAAAATTACCAGGGTATTTTACAAAATATAAATGACAACAGAAAGCATGGGGAGGGACACACCCCATCAATAAGGGTACCTGAACAGTGAACATTTGTAAACCTTACTCTGAATTGTACCCCACATCGTTAAAATTTAAAAAATTTTTTAAAAAGAAAACATGAAGAAAAAGACTAGTAGCATCAATTACATAAGATGAAAACAGAACCACAACATAAACAAAATTTAAGGGCAAAAAGAAAAACTTTTTAAAAATGCTAGTGACTTAAATTAATAAAATAAAGATAAATATCCCAATTTTTTAAACAAAGGATATGTACAGTGATCCCTGAAAGAATACATGCAAATGACCAAGTTCTACTTTTGTTTAAATATGCAGATTCTCTAATAAACCAGTAAATGCAAATCATCCGTGAATTTTTTAAAGGATGATGTCAATGCCAGCAATTTTGTAATAAAGTCGTTTTTCTCATCTGCCAAGAGTGGAAACTGATCTAATCTTTCTAGAGTATGATGTCACAATTTGTAGCAAAAGCCTTATAAATGCTTCTATCCCGGAGAGCATGACCCCCCCGATATGTGGCTGCACGTGGTGACTCACTTCCAAGAGGACACACAGAAGGGGGAGAGGTGACGTCACAGGGAACGCCTCACAGACACCACATAGCTGCGTGCTCAGGGTCCAACATCATAGTCGTACATGTGGACGGTGGGGCCCCCCAGTAGGATGCCATGAAAAGGACACTTCTCTGCAGTCTTCCTCCCAAAAACCCATCACCCAATCCAGTTGTGAGAAAGGCATCAGGCAAATTCCAGTTGAGGGACACTCTATAAAATTCCCAACCGGTGCTCCTTAAACTGCCAAGGTCACCACCCAACAAGGCCAGATCTGGGGTCCTGGATGGTGTTCTAAGATAAAGACATTAGGTGAAAACGGAGGTGATCAGAATAAAGCGTGGATGTCGGAAAAAAGTGTGTATCATGCCGACTCATGAATTGTAACAAAGTTGTCATGGTCACATACGGTGTTAATAACAGGGGAAACGGGGGGTGGGGGGAGGGGCATGGGAACCCTCTACTCAGTTTTTCTGTAACTCTAGAGCTACTTTTTAAAGTCTGTCCATTTTTTAACGTTTCATTCATTGAGCGATTCCATAGCCTAGAATGTATTCTGAGAAAATAATCACAAGTGTGGGTCCAGGTGTACCCACAGAGACACCTCGGTATCATCCATAATAGACATAAACTCAGATTCCGTAAGAGACTGGCCAAAGACATTATTTTCCTTAATTCAGTGGGATATTGCAGCCATTAAAAATGCTGCCAAGAATATTTGGTGATTTGAGTTTATGATATGTTAAGAGAAGAACTAGGTCCCAGGGTGTGTATACAGTAAGATTCTGCCTTTATTGAGAAGAAATAGACAATTCATTTTTATTTTCATTTGTGCTTATCTGTGTCTGCTTAATTTTTACGTGACATGTGTTGCTTTTTTTTTTTTGAGTTGGAGTTGTACTCCTTCACCCCAGCTGGGGTGCAGTGGCACGCCCACTCACAGCCACTCAGTGCCATCGGTCTGGGCTCCAGCAACCCTTCCACCTCAGCCTTCCGAGTAGCTGGAACTACAGATGTGTGCTACCATGCCCGGCTATTTTTATTTTATTGCAGAGACGAGGTCTTGCCAAGTTCCCCGGGCTGGCGTGTTGCTTTTTGTCGTGATAAAGTACACATAACACAAAATTTGCCACTTCACCATTTTGAAGCATACAATTTCGTGGCATTTAGTTCCTCCACAATGTTGTGCGACCATCGCCACCATCTAGTTCCTGGATGTTTTCATCCACACAAAAGGAAACCCTGGAGCCCTCAGCAGTCACTCCTATTATCCTCCCCTCCGGTGCCTGGCCACTGCTCATAGGCTTTCTTCTCTGTGGATTTGCCTGTTCTGAATATTTCCTGTCAGTGAAATCAGACAAGAGGTGCCCCATTGAGTCTAGCTTCTTTCGCTTAACGTCAAGTGTTTAAAGTCCATCCTTGTCGTGGCAGATGGCAACACTGCATTCCCTTTCATGACCAAATCACATTCCATGGTGTGGCTATGCCCAATTCCGTGTACCCATTTATCAGCTGGTGAACGTTTGGGCTGCTTCTGTCTTTGTCTGTTGTGGACGGAACTGCTATGGACATTCACATACACATTTCTATTTGAGCATATTGCTTCTATAATTACAATGTGCTGTTCTTCAGTGACAATATCTAAATAAGTTGCACTCACCAAATCCTCCCATCTATTTTAGTGATTACCTCAGAAATCTCCTCAATGTGTCTATGTGTCCAACAACCCAATCTTCCATTCCTTACATTTGTGAAGCTTCTAGCCCCAAGTTCTCTCTCAAAAGTTGAATCATATTTTTTTTTTTTTTTTTAAAAGGAACAAAATTCGAATGGCTAATCTTTTCCATTCACAACACGCGAATTGAATTATTCATACGTGGGGTTTTGTGAGAATTGATACAATCATGTTTGAGATTAGCTCATGGTTTTGCGGTTCCCTGGGCTCGTTTGGAAGGCAAAGATTTTTTTTATAGTTTTATCCATTATTGCTGAAGTTCTACATAATTTGCTGCATCGTAAAGGTGATGATGAAGAAAACAAAACCTGCATTCAGCTCTCAGGTTAGCAGGGCAGCATTTCAAGGCTGGGGTCTGCGCTTGAGGTAGACAGGTCGTTTCTTTGTCCTGGATTGCCCAAGACGTGGACAGATTCTCTTAGGAGAGCCTTCAAGCTGTTCATCAAAAGCCGTCGTGTGAGATACTGTTCGGCAACAAAAAGGAATGAATGTGTTACAGCAACATGAGTGACTCACAGGGTAACTACGCCGAGAGAAAGAAGCTAGGCCAAAAGCAAATTCCAGATGGTTTCATCTACACAGAATTCCAAGCAATGCCAAACTGGTCTACACAGAAGGAAGTCATCAGTGTGGGGAGGTGTGGGGAGAAGGGGTGACCAGGAAGGATCACAAAGGGCCTGGGGACCTGTGGGCGATGGGTGGGATTATTACCTTGGTTGCAGTGATGGGCTCATGAGTGTGTGTGTGTGTGTGTGTGTGTGTGTGTGTGAACTCATCACACTGTGTATCATGAACACACATGTCTACTACCCCTCACACACCATCAGACTAGGATTGTTATCTTGGCTGTGGTGATGGGTTCATGGATGTGTGTGTGTGTGTGTGTGTGTGTGTGTGTGTGTGAATCCATTGCACTGTGTATCTTAAACACACAGGTCCACTACCCTTCACTAACTCCACCAGGCTATGATTGTTATCTTGGCTGTGGTGATGGGCTCATGAGTGTGTGTGTGTGTGAGTGTGTGTGTGTGTGTGTGTGTACTCATCACACTGTGTATCCTGAACACACATGTGCACCGCCCTTCACCAACACCACCAGACTAGGCTGTGAGCACTCATGCGGTCACAGGTGGCATGGCTCCGGTGCGTCCCCAGCGTGGGCCCTCTTTCCATTTCTTTCCACTGAATGTCAGAACAGCAAGCAGTGGGGGGACTGTGCGCAGGGCAGCAGCTGGAAGCCCTTGTGCTTGGGGTCTTGCTCATCTGTGTTAAACACAGATGTTGTTGTAGGCTGGAGGCTACACGCCCTGCTCCACCCATGCTGGAAGGACTGCCACCCAAGCCCAAGGAGCATGCGCTTCACGAGGCCAGATGTTTCTGCCATCACCTCTAGGTTATTCTTCAGAACCGGGCTTGGGTAAGCTCTCCCTTACACATTACTAGGAATTCTTGCAGGGTTTTTTTTTTGGGGGGGGTAGGGGTACTTTTGTCTTGATAAATTTTTTTGGAGTCAGAGTCTCATTGTTGCCCAGACTGGAGTGCAGGGGCATGATCACGGCCACCACAGCCTCAACATCCTGGGCTCAGGCGATCTTTTCACCTCAGCCTTTCAAGTAGCTGTAGCTATAGGCATGCGCTGCCACGCCCAGCTAACTTTTTGATTTATTGAGATGAGATCTCACCAAGTTGTCCAGGCTGGTCTCAAACCCGTGGGTCCAGGCAATCCCCTCACCTCGGGTCCCCAAAGTGCTGGGATTACAGACTTGAGCCACCATGCCCAGCCAGTACATTTAAATGTATAAATGGGATGTGTTCACAGAGCTGTGGGCCAGCTGGGATGGAATCTCCCCGCCATAGGGCTGCAGGTGGTATGACCTCCCACCCTACTCAGAGGCAAACCCCCTGTGGATGACGTGAAGGAGGTTGGACCCACCACCTGCCCCTCCATCCAGGAAAAGCTATGGTGTTTAAACACACAGAAGGGGGAAAGCACACAGCCCTCTGCATTTCAGATGCTTCGCTCTGCCTGCATGGCTCGCCCTGGGTGCTATGACACTTCGGCTCCACTCCCGTGCCACCATGAGCTCGTATCGCCCAGTGTCTTTCCCTAGATTTGACACACACACACACACACACACACACACACACACACACGGTCATAAACAACAGCAAGAGTGAAGAGTGTACTTAGAGATATTTGTGCAACTAGCAGCCCGTAGCTCTCCAAAGCCTGGGGATATACATTTAAAGGTAAACACATATCAACATCAAGTTCAAAGTCAAAAATTCGAGTCTGCTGCAAGTGCCCCATAGGGAATTTGCAACCCATCCCGCACTTTACAGCGACACTGACACAGTGTTTTCACAGGTTCTTCTGATAATACCAAGCTGGCGTGACCTCACAGTTTGGGCAGAATCCTCAGTGAATGCCTCCCCTCTGTGCTGCATGCTGACTCAAAGCCAGGCAGTCCTTCCCCGGAGCTATCCTAGCTCCACACCAGTGCCACATTTCAGAGCAAAGAGCCCAGGCTCTGCTACAGGTAGAGAGACCGCGGCCTGGGGACAGAGAAGATCTAGGGGGTGTTCACAGGCTCCGGGAGTAGCAGGAAGGGCAGGAGGGAGGAAAGAGGAAGAGAGGAGAGAGGGAGGGAGGGAGGAATGGGTGAAGGAAGAATGGAAGAGGGAGGGAAGGAGGAAGAAAGAGAGGAGGGAGGGAGAAAAGGAGACAGGAAGCTCAGACTTTGGCCCACCCTCTCTCTATTGCAGAGATGAGATCTCGCCAAGTTGTCCAGGCTGGTCTCAAACCCATGGACCCAGGCAATCTCCTTACCTTGGCCCCCACAAAATGTTGGGATTACAGACTTGAACCACCATGCCCGGCCAGTAAAGTAAAATGTATAAAGGGGGTGTGTTCACAGAGCTGTGGGCCAGCTGGGATGGAATCTCCCCCGCAGTAAGGTTGCAGGTGGTATGAAATCTCACCCCTGCAAGGCCCCTGCTAGATATCCTGCAAGATGTTTTACGGGAAAGCCCAATGTATTACATTAAATAGATGGGCCAGATGTGGGGGCTGACACCTGTAATCCCAGCATTTTGGGAGGCCAAGGTGGGAGGATTACTCGAGTCCAGGAATTTGAGGAGAGCATCCTGGGCAATATAGACCTTATCACTACAAAAAAAAAGAAAATTAGCCGAGCATAGTGACACGTGCCTGTAGTCTCAGCTACTCAGGAAACTGAGGCAGAAGGATCGCCTGAGCCCAGGAGGTGGAGACAGCAGTGAGCTGTGATTTTGCCACTGCACACCATCCTGGGCGACAGAGTGTAACCCTGACTCAAAAAATAAGATAAACAGAGGAAAGAGGAGGTGACTGGCCCCAGGCCTGCGTAGAACTTCTCAGAGCAGAGTGCAAATCACTGACGGCCAGACACCGCAGACAGAGTGGCAGTCCTGGGTCAGGCCGAGTCTTCCATCTCAGACCAACCACTTCCAGAACGTTTATCTGCTGCAGACATCAGTTTCTTGAATGAGTCCTGTCCCCGTGGTCACCCTTGCTCCACGCACCCATGACACAGGGCGTGTGTGGTTGTGCCCAAATGCGTGTCCACAAGTGACTCCTCCCTGGAAGTGCCCGCATGGGCAGAAGAGCCAATGGATCACACGCTGTGCAGTGGTTGACACCTCTCAACTCCACCTTCATCTCTGTTAAGTAAGAGACTGCTCCCTTCACTGGACACACTGCGCTTTTTTTCCTGAAAGCTGTGAAACAAATCACCATGGAAAATGTTTACAATGTACTAAGTGAACAAGAACGACGGGACGTAGCTACTGTGTTCTACCGTTCAGGGAGAGACAGGAGTGGAGGAAAGATAGAAATGACAATGCTGATGAAATGCAAACATTTTATGAAATGCAAACATTTTGCTAAAATCAACACCTCTTACTTTAAAATATCTCCGGGAACAGAAGGACATTCCTCATTTTCCTAAAGTGGAGATTTTAATCCACAGTGAGTGGGAAGCCACGTGACTAGCCCAGTTCCCCAGACCCCCCAGCACTCTGGCAAGGTGTGGTCCCAGGAGGCGGGTGGGCTGAGGGCAGAGACCAGGATCCCAGGACGTCCTGTGGGGTCTAGAACTGAGAGCTGAGGGCATCCGAAAGTCCCTACCCAGAGATAAAGCCAAAACCAGTGACCATGCAGCCAAGCCATCTACCCAGAATGATGAAGCAGGGACCGAGGAGGCTTGGAAGGACAGCCTGAAGGACTTCTTCTGGGCTACACAGCAAATCCCAAGTGGCTTCTCACAGACTCCTGTAGCCTCCTGCTGTGGGGCCAGAATCGGAACTGGAAGTTCAATATGGCTGAACTTCCAAGGTCAAGTGAAACTTGAAACACAGATGTTTCATCCAAAAAAAAACTCAGCTTTTTCAGCCTCAGTTCCCTCATCTGGAAACATGGGTGTGGCAGAGGGGGCTACTTTGACTGCCAAAACTGGGACTCCTCCTCCACAATGTAGAGATCTTGCTGGAAACAGCTGTCTCAATCACACTTCCCAGCCCTTGGGCACCAAGCGGGACTGTGTGCAAAGTCCTGGCCATGATATGTGAGTAGAAACGGTGGCATCAGCTCCGGGCAGAGCAGTGAACACCTGGCCTGCCTTGCCCACACTCTCTGCTTTTCTGCCCAGAGGTATGTGCTGAAGACACTAATGTTTCAGGATGGAAGGGCTCGACCCCTGAGCCACCACTCGGAGGAGAGCTGTAGAGACATCCCAACTAGCAACTTCCACACTGGCATTGGGCAAGCAGTCATGACGCTTATGTATTAAGTCACTGAAATATGGGGGTTGTTTGTTACAGAAGTTAACCTACTCTGAAGGAAATCGCTAATTGATATGTAAGAATTGACTCTACTTCAATAAAAGAGTTGATCTCATTATCATACCCCCCCAAAAAACTAACTTAATGTTTTTCCAGATTTGTAGCACATTTAGGATACTTTGGTTCCAAACATAGACTACATAGTGTGTATGAAATTTACTCTGGTGGATGCTTAGAAGTGCCCCAAAGGGTTAAGCCCCTGCATATAGGGGTACAGAGTGTCCCGTGACAGCTAGTTCTGAGAACGGGCCATGAGTTCTGAGTCAATGAAGACAACAGGTGTGTTTCTAATGTGATCATCAAGACGGAAGCCATCCAAGGCTTCTGACAGAATTGCGTGTCATGTGAGCAACCCTGGGTGGATCCCTCTGGGGATATAACAGTGGCAAGATGAATTTCCTTAATGATGGTTAATGATTCTCCAATGCCTAGCAGGGTGGCCAGCTTCTGAGAAAGTGTACGTCAAGTGGGCGACGCTGTGGCTGAGCCCAAGTCTCA
Organism: Carlito syrichta; assembly: GCF_000164805.1. Lineage (NCBI taxonomy): Eukaryota > Metazoa > Chordata > Mammalia > Primates > Tarsiidae > Carlito > Carlito syrichta. Next base: position 550,635 of record NW_007246171.1, read on the forward strand.
CCTCCCTGCCCCCGCCAGCCCACCATGGGAGTTACCTGTTTACCACTGGTACCTGTTCCTTCAGGGACACACCAGGGAATTGTGATGCAGTCAGCCTCCCTAGGATCTGAAGGACCAGGCATGTCCTAGGTAGGCCTTGACTAGGGGAAAGGTTTTATTGGCTTTTAAGGTTCAGGAGGGCCCCAGAGAAGCTGCTAGAACTAGATAGAGAACACATTCCTCAGATTGCTTAAATGACTTTCAGTCTTGGCTCAAAACTGATGCCACATTGGGACCATCTTTTGCCCATCAATTAGCTCAGAGCCACGTGCAACAAAATGGCATGGAAGGTATTTAACATGGCCACGAACAAGGACCAGCATCCTATGAACTAATGTCTACTGCACAGAGTTCTGTCTTAGATGTCATGGGGCCATGAGATGCCTCGGCCCATTGTTTTGGTGACTTTTGGAAGGTGGAGCCTAATCCCCAACTCCTTGAGTGTGGACTCTACTTAGTGCCTGGCTTCTAGAGAGCAGAATGTGGAAAAAGTGAAGGTCCTTCTGAGGTGGGGGCACTGTGGCGTTCCCCTTGCATCTCTTGGCTCCCATGACCCGTGTTATGAGGACACTCAAGCAGTCCAGCAGAGAGGACCGTGTGACAGGCACTGAGGGCTCGAGGCATTCATGCAAATGATCCTCGCAGTTGTGCAGATGAGCTGCCTTGAGCAAATCGCCCAGCCTCAGCGGCTCCTTCAGATGGCGACGACCCTACATGGCATCGTGACAGCAGCCTTGTGAGGACTCCCTTGGGGGGCGCTCCTGAATTCCTGACCCACAGAAACCGGGCGACGTGTATTATTTTAAGTTGCTAAATTCTGGAGTCATTCGTTCCACAACATGCAAAGAACGCAGGGACCCTTGTCCAAGACCAAGAGCATCCTAACAAAGACTCTCAAAGACACAGAGCAAAGCCTGCATTTTAGATAGAAGTGGGTGCGTGTGTGAGTGCGCTTAACACACTTAAAGTGTGCAACTGAATCGTACGACTCAAGAATTTTCACCTGTACCCATCAGGCCCATGCACCGACCACCCAGTTGAGGTATGGGATGTTCCTGGCACCCTAAGAAGCCCCTCGTGTCCCAACTAGTCGATAGCTGCTCCCAGAGGTAGCCCTTCTCTGCCCTCTATAACTATGGGTGAGTTTCGGCTGCTCTGAATTCCACCCAAGTGGCGTTTTTCAACATACATTCTTCTGTATTGGGCCTCTTTCACTCACCCCCAGTTGTTCTGTGTTTTGGTCATCTGTTCTTTTCACTGCTGGGCAGTGTTCCACTGTCCACATTCACCTATCGTCCAATGCATCTCTTTCCCTGTGGATAACACTTGTAACACCTGGAGGTTGTCACGAACAGAGCTTTGGTGGATTTTCTTATACCGTCTCTTCACAGGTCTGTGCAGTCAATATTCTCGGGGAATTCTTAGGACTGGAACTGATGGGTCACAGGGTGTATTTTTAAATATCAATTTTCCAAAATAGTTGTACCATTTTCACATTCCCACCCTAACATGTCTTTTTTTTTTTTTTTCATTTTGAAGCAGCCTCACTTTAAGATGAAAGAAAAACAAAGTTGGCCTTAATGAAGAATGAATGGCCACGAATAAAGAGTTTCTTGGATCATGTGGAACCGTGGAGGAAAGTCATGTGGTATGGGGTAGTCTGACGACAGTTCCTTCAGTCAAATACTTTGATTTTGATGGTTGGTTTGGGAGGAATTTGAGCCACTTGGGTCAAAGTTTTCACAAAGATGCACCGTGTGGGGAGAGTTGACACGAAGCATCCTTCAGGCGAGCCTTTGCATCTTCCCACACGCACCGCTGTTTATGGCCAGCCAAGTGCTGTGACAGGCACACACGGCCTTGACGCTTGGCACAGCTTGCCCAGGCACCGCCTTGATGCGTCTCCCGCAGGCTCCGCATCAAACAAGAAAGCAGAGGACCTTAGGAATGCCACACTCCAGGAGGTGGGCCCCAGAACACATGGCCCCAGAGCCAGTCTCCACTCAGCCCAAGGGGCGACTCAATGTCCCTCCTGTCTCGGTGCCAGACACAGTGCTGTTTTTATTGGTCGTTGGGGCCTCCGTGAGAGAAAATGGAGACCAGGAGGCCAGAACAGCAACTCTAGCTTCCAGCTTCAGGTGAGGCTCAGAGATACTCAAGGCGATATTTTTTCTATTTGGAAAATTCAAAATTGGCAGCCACCTAGATGCCCCAAAAGAGGCAATGGTTCAATAAAAGCCCCTCTTCCCCCAGTAGGCAGTGGGAAGCACCTGGTTTTTTTGTTTTCGTTTTTTGTTTTGAGTTGGAGTCTCACTCCGTCGCCCAGACTGGAGTGCAGTGGCACGGTCCCAGCCACCGCAGCCTCGACCTGCTGGGCTCCGGCAATCCTTCCGCCTTAGCCTTCCAAGTAGCCAGAACTATAGGCGCACGCTACCACGCCCAGTTAATTTTTTATTTATTGTAGAGACGAGGTGTGGCCAAGTTGCCTGGGCAGGTCTCGAATCCACAGGCTCAGGCAACCCACTCACCTCAACATCCCAAAGTGCTGGGATGACAGGCTGAGGCACTGAGCCCGGCTTATGCACCTTGTTTAAGGGCAGAGAAATGACCAACAAGGCCTTGGGAAACCCCAAAACAGCAGCACATATGCAGGAGGGAAGCACCTGGGACAACCATTTCCAGACCCTTTGGGAGAGAGTTGGGGCTCTTCATAACCAGTGACTCTCTTGCATGTCAGCGGCCTTGCTCCCAGGGACAGGGAGCACAAAGCCCCACTTTCCGAGCTCCTCCTGTACACCGGACACTGGGTTGAGCCCTTGCAGCATTAACCAGCTTGACCCACGACAGCTCCATGGAGCGGGTACATCATCCTCATTTCAAAGATGAGCTCTGAGCCAGGCTCGGTGGCTCAGCCTGTAATCCCGCGACTTTGGGAGGCTGAGGTGAGTGGATTGCCTGAGTCCATGGGTTCGAGACCCGCCTGGGC
>NW_007246171.1:553679-557771 GCF_000164805.1 Carlito syrichta
TGCGGTGGCCGGGAGCAGCCACTGCACTCCAGTCTGGGCGACAGAGTAAGACTCCAACTCAAAAAAAAAAAAGACGAGCTCTGCCTTGTGGGAGGCAAAACCTTTCAGAACTTCCCCAGCTAGACGGAGAAGGAGTCGGAGGTGAACCCCATCTCTCATCCAAGTCCTTGCTCTAGACTTTAATGACAAGTTTAATAAAGGCGCTTTAGACCCGGGGAGGTGGAGCGTGCACACCTGCAGTCCCAGCACTTTGGGAGGCTGAGGCGGGAAGATCACTTGAGTCCAGGAGTTGGAGGCTGCAGTGAGGTATGAGTTTTAAGTGGGCAGCTGCTACCGCAGTCCAGGCCAGCATGCCATGCCCAATTTGGTGGGGAGACAGCTTCCTGGTGGCTCACAGCTCTCCACTGCCCCGTGTATCTTGTTTTCCTGTGAGGAAGTTGAATGAAAGCCTCTTCCCAAGGGAGCACCACCTTCCTGCATAGCTGTGGTTCCTGGGGACTGGCCTGGGACTTTACATGGCGATAGCTTTTGCTGCTATCCCTGTGCCCACAGGCAGTAGGGCCTTGCTGCTGCCCAGGGCACCTTCCCAGTGGGAAGGAGAGTAGCTGTGCCATCTTTGTTCCCTGTCTCATGTGGAGATATTTCCCACCGTCAGGGCCATGGGTTTCACGAGCTAACCCCTGGCGAGCATCGTGGCAAGTGCTGCCCATGGTGCATTCTGGGGCCTTCCTGATAATGGCTGATTGCACACCTCAGCCTGTGTGCCCTTGTTCAACTGTGAAGGTCACTTCTCGTGTGGGCCTGTCACCTGCCAGCCCTCAGTCCTCCCCATGCACCCCTTCCAGAGCCTTTTGCAATGACGCTCACTTCTTTAGGTTTCTGGTGTCTGAACAGAATTAAAAGCATGAGCACGTGCAAAAATAATCCGCTTCCCAAGATAGCAAGTGCTGAGAAGTTCTATATTGGAACACACGGCGAGTGCTGACTGGCTGGTGTGATTAACCTAATAGGCTTACGCGCCACTCGCCTCGGCATCTGTCGGGACGGAGCACAGCCCGGACCCTGACCCGCCAGACCGAAGCCTCCAGGACCGGCCGCTGCTGGCTCCCACCGAGGCCTGAGACAGGCGACCCCGGATGACGGCGCCGTGGCCCCTCCCGCGGGGTTGAGGAATGCGGAACACTGGCTCCCGGCTGAGAACGCCAGATCACGGGCTCCAGGGGACACCGAGCCACCCAGGGTGCCTGCTTTGGACAAGGTGCCAGACCGGAAGATGATCGCGGGCTGAGCCATGGGGTGCACACCCTCACACAGCGAGTTCGTGAACAGCGTGGCCAGAAGCGGCATTCAGTTTCTGAAGAAACCCAAAGCGATCTCGCCAGGGCGCCAGGGGGCCGGTGACAGAGGCTCCATCCCTTGGCTGATTAAACACTCTGCCTGCTATGTCGCCGGGGGGCTCCTGGCAGAGGGGTTGCCCCAGCCTGGGAGGGGCCCCGCTGCAGCCGTGGGAGACCCTACTTCAGGCAGGAGGAGCGACTCAGAGGGATTGACCCCGGGCCCCAGGACGCCTCCTTCCAGGCGGGACAAGCCACATAGCCACATGGCCGAAGCCACCTCGCTCGAGACTCGGGCCGCCCGCCACTCGGGGAATGAAAGGGAAGAAGGTGCCACCCAGGACACCACTGGGGGAAGGCCAGGCAGACCGGGCCTCGGCCACAGAGCCAAGGGCAAGGTGGACTTCCCTGACCCCCTGGTGAGGGCCCACCGGCGCGCCTACGCCTGCCTGCACGCCAGCCTCGCCAAGTACGACGCGGTCCTGGGCCTCGCACGCCGGGCTGCCCAGACGCGGGAGCTGCTGCGGCCCATGCTGGGCTTCCTGCTGCTGTGCTTTGAGGAGATCGGCCAGCTGCTGGGGGACGTCGCCAAGGATGGGGAGGGCCTGCTGGAGGGCGTGCGGGAGGGGCTGGCCTGGCCACGCAAGGGCGAGCCTGGGGAGCAGCCGGACCTTCTGCAGCAGCTGCTCCAGTATACGGTGGACCGACTGCGCGGCCTCCACGGTGCGGTGGCCTCCCTCACCGGGGGCCTCCTGGAGGGCTCGGGTGGATACCTCCACTCCGCAGCCAGGCGCCTGGAGGACAAGCTGAGCGCCAAGAGGAGCGCGGACGACCGCCTGCTGAGGGCACTGGGGCAGCTGGAGAGCCTGGCCAGCGGCCAGGGCGGTCCCGGGGGCCAGGGCCTTCCCCTGTGCTCGGAGGACAGTGGCATTGGTGCCGACAGTGAGTCTGTGCAGTCCGTGGACAGGCTGGGCCGGCAGGCCAGCTGGGACCTGGTCGCCGAGTCCGAGGAGTGGAAGTCGGGGGCGCCACCCGGCACAGAGGCCGGGCCGTCAGGACCCTCCACCCAGCAGGGCCTGGCCTGGACGGGCTTCGACGGGCCCCAAGACTGCCCGCTCTCCAGGCCTCCTGGGGCAAAGGTCCAGCCCGTGGCAGTGGATGGTGCAAGGAACCCAGGCCCTGTGGGTGCTGGCCCAGAACCCATCGTCCCTGGGGCTGTGGATCGGGGAAGAAGCCCCCCGCATGAAGTCATCGGAATCGGGGTCCCCGTGGAAGCCCGTCCTCCTGAAAGCTCCGGGTCAGTGGGAGGGGCCTCCCCTAGCGAGGGCGAGGACAGCAGCCCAGAGGAAGAGGACGACGACATCAGCGGCCTGAGTCTGTGTGCGTGGCAGGAAAGAGCCCCACGGGCCAGGCCGCGCTCGTCGCCTGGGGACCGGGAAGGCCTGTTCCAGCCGCGGCCTGGGAGGCTCAGGAGCCCGCAGGCCCGGGAGATGGTCCTGAAGATGAAGGCGGCCATCAGCGAGAGGATCAAGTTTGTCCCCGTGCCCGCGGGGCACCAGGACTGGACCGAGGAGGACGAGGGGCGGGCACAGGTGCCCCCGAGGCCTCGCACGGTCAGTGGCAACCGGGGAGCCCCTGAGAGGCAGAGGCGGTCCCAGTCGGAGCCGAGCCTTGAGAGCCACGGGGAGGACGCCACCCTGCAGGAGCTGCGGAGGGCCCAGGGAGACCTCAGCCGGCGGCTGGAGGCCTTTTACGCCCTGGGGGACCAGGGGCCGGGGCGGGGCCGGGCGGCCCTGTGGTCCCACAGCAGCCGGGTCAGCCCCAGCAGCACCACCAGCCGGCTCAAGGCGTCCCTCACACGCAACTTCAGCCTCCTGCCCAGCCCGGACAAGAGCATCGTGCACAGGTGCAACCCCCACCTGGAGGCGCCGCCCTCGAGCGCCATAGCCGGGGAGGACTCTGAGGCCCCGCCTGCCAGGACCTCCGTCAGGAAGCTCATTGAGACATTCAGTCCCACCGCCAAGAGCCTGGGGACACCAGGGGAGGCAAAGCCCTCCGGGCCGGGCCCCAGCCTCCGGAAGTGGGGGGTCCCTAGCATGCCTCCCAGATTTCCTATCTACAGGGGGCTCGCCCCTTTGTATCCCAAACCCCAGATCTCTCCTGCACCAGGCAGAGAGCCTTCCAGAGCGGGCATGGGCTGGAGGCCCCTGGGCCCGGTCTTTCCCCCACTGCCGGCAGCAGGAGCCACAGAGACTGTGGGCAGCAGTTGTGGGGAGGACTCGGACCCAGAGCATCTGCCTCCCCCGCCCCCGGAAGTCCTGCTGGACAAATCCTTTACATCCCTGGAATCCCCAGAAGGCGACAAGCCAGCAGCAAGCACCCCAGCGCACTCCTCCAAGGAAGCCCAAGAGTCAGGGCCAGGAGGCACGGGCCCCACCAGGAAGACGTGGGCAACTCCGAAGTTGAGGGCCACCATAAGCCCCATGGACCTGCTGCCCAGCAAGGGCACCGCCAGCCCCACGAAGCCCCGCAGCACAGGCCCGAGAGGCGGCAGGAGCGGTGGCCACCCCAGAAGGTTTTCCTCAGACCCTGGCCAGCTGCCAGCCACCCGCCACAGCCCCGACGGGGAGGGTGGGGCCCAGAGGCAGGCACAGGCGGAGAAAGCTACCAGCCTCCCCAGGCAGCCCTGGAAGCCAGGACCCTGGCACCACTCGGGCCCCGCCACTGGGCCAGGCAGGAGCTGGGAGCCTGGCCCAGC
>NW_007246171.1:557809-564025 GCF_000164805.1 Carlito syrichta
AGCCAAGCCCCCCCACTGGGCAGACATCCCCCAGCCCCCCACTAAGCCCTGGAATCCCTAGCCCACCACTGAGCCCCAGGGTGATAAGCCCACCACCTAACCGGAGGCGAACTCCCCCACCCACAGAGCACAAGGCCTCCAGCCCTCCCATCTCATGCCCAGGAGCCCACCCCACCTCCTCCGTCCCCTCCCCATCCCCGCCAATGTCCCCTTCTCAGGGACGCAAGGGGACAAGGGACCCTGAAGACAGGCGGGCAGCCACAACCAAAGCGCCCGGAGACACGCGCTCCATCTTCTGCCCGGCCACCTCCTCTCTGTTTGAAGCGAAGCCGCCGCTCTCCACAGCCCAGCCACAGGCCCCAGAGACCGCAGGCCCTCCTGGGAACCCGGCGGGGCACTGGCAGGGCAGCCTGCTGCCGGCAGATTCACAGAAGAGGGCAGCACTGAGCACCCTCAACCCTCTGCCCTTTGTCAGGAGGACAGAATCCGACCGCCTGCCGCAGCTGCCTGGTACGGACCCCACAGGCGCCTTCTGGGAGCCCCAGCCTGGCCACAGCAGGTAAGGAGCTTTGGGCTTGGGTCCCTTGGCAGGGGGGACAGGGCAGCCGAACCAGGGGGACTTGGGGTCTTCCAAGGCAGGAGTTTGCAGACTTTACTTTACTGACGGCTGCCTGGAGGGAGGCAGCTGGGAACTGAGGCGTGAGGTGGAGGCCAGCCCCAGCCTGAGTCCCCGTGACCATACCTGCTCCACACTTCGGGCTCCCCAGAAAGCTTCTCGTTGAAGAGAGGCCCTGTCAGACGAAAGAGAGTCAAAACCATGGCAAAAAATGGGGGGGTTCAAGTGAGTCCACCCTCCCACTGCATTCCACGGGTAGGGAAACCAGGAGCTTATGACCCCCTGGAGGGTTCCCGAACCCCTGGCCAGGCCACAAATCCCTGATGGGCTAAGCCCCCTGGAGCTGGCAGCCTGGTTTCCTGCAGGGCCCAGAATGAGCTGGGAGCTATCGAGCCACTGGGTCCCCGTGACCCCAAGAGTCACTGAGACCCCAAGGGAGCCTCTGTGGTTGGGTTCTCTCCATCCAGCTTTACAGTGTAGAAGTTAAGACTAGGAACTATAGACCGGGCTGTGACTCAAGTCTATCATCCCAGCACTTTGAGAGGCAGAGGCAAGAGGATTGCCTGAGCTCAGGGGTTGGAGACCAGCCTGGGTGAGCAACATGGCGAGACCTCGTCTCTACAATAAATCACAAAAACTAGCCAGGCATGGTGGCACATGCCTGTGGTTCCAGCTATTTGGAAGGCTGAGGCGGAAGGATCGCCAGAGCCCAGCAGATTGAGGCTGCTGTGGCCATGAGTATGCCACTGCACTCCAGCCTGGGCCACAGAGTGAGACTCTGACTCAAAAAAAAAAAAAGAAAAAGAAACATAGTAAGGTTTTTTTTAATAAACCTATTATATGATAACACAAATAATAAATGCTTGCGAAAAGTATATTTTCTAGAACAACAAAAAATTCAGTGAAAATAGGGGCATTGTGCTGCTGTGGTGCAAATCTGTCAGGTTCTGGCTTAAGAGAAAGACAGCGGGTTCCCAGGTCTGCTTCCCATGAGCCCGTGTGACCTCACACGTCATGTCGGCTCTGGTTAACACCACCCTATGCTCCCAGGCACTCGGCATCTTAGTATTAGGATGACCGCAGTTTTGACCTTATGGTCTTGGAAGTGTCTCAGAGATGCTTAGGAGTCTCCAGCTATGGCTTGAGAATGGCGGGCCCTGCAGGTGTGGAATGCACACATTGTCTCCCTCGTCCAGAGGATTGGGCTCACTTGTCCTCCAGCGCCGGGGCTTCGTGGAGCATGAACGAGACTCTTCATGAGAGCCCAAATCCAGGGGAGGGATCGCCCCGCCAGGGCAATGGACGTGCATATCACTGGCAGACAGGCTGGGCACACGGCTCCCAGGGGCAGGAGTGCAACCATAGCCATTCTCAAGCACTGAAAGAAGAGCCCGTATGCTCACATGGATGTTTCTCGGAACACGTGGGGAGACACGCCTTTTCCGGAATTGTGACCCCGAGGCCCACTAGAGAAGGGCCCTTGTCAGCACGTCTCAGATCAGATGAGACCCAGCTCAGCACCAGGCCTTGCCATCCCGCGTGGCCCGCACCCGTATGAGTCAGCGGTTAATTTCTGCTGAGTGACGCGTGTCCCAGACTTCACGATCTGTCTGGACATAAATGGTAATCTTTGACAAAGGACCCAGCAGTTGATTTTAAATACAGATATTATCTCGGGAAAGTTGTGCATGATTATAGTTAGATAAGCCTCCCCCAGCCACTTGAAAGAAATGAAATATTGATTATTTTTGCAAGGATCTTCACGTAATGCCACTCTCTTCTTCATCTCAGACGAGCTGCCCACAGCACAGTAGCTTTCAACTGAGAGCTTCTATAAATGTGAATGCATAAGTCCTCACTAGCCACTTATTCCGTTATTAGATTTGTAAAACGGTGCCCTTCAGGAGGAGAGCTTGGAAGAACAGGGACAATAGAATGGCATTAATTAAAAACACTAACATTTTGAAGCCGCAGGAACAGTAATAAAGTAACATAAAATTGTTCAAGAAGAAATAATGCCCTCCGTGCAGCCTTCTCCCCAGAACAGGGCAGCCGGGGAGGTTTGTTTTATGTCCTGAAGCTCAATCCTTGGGGCGGGGAGGAGGATTTGTGGAGGAGCCTTCCCAAGGTCACGTGGAAGGTCACATAATGACTCACACCCATTCCCATCTCCTACCGCAGCCCTGCTACCCCCCAAGCCCTTCCAGGCCAGGCCACAAGCATGCAATGAGCAAATGCCCGTTTTCAGCACTCCGCCCAGGTGCAGCAGGCAAGGGACAGAGGCCCACTCTCGCAAGCATACCAAGCCTTTGCTGTTCTGCGGGAGGCCAGCGTTTTCCCCCGCCGTCCTGCATGTGGAGAAACAGCATCAGGGAGGGGGTGTGATTTCCCCAAGATCCGGCAGTGAGCTGGAGCCAGAGATGGCTTAGGACGGGCTGCTCTCAGGCAGGGACTTGCAAGGACGAGACATACCCACGCGCCTGGCAGCCAAGGCAGGCTTGCAGGTTGAGCCAGCCTGTTCGGTGCTGACGCCCTTCCTGTCATCCTTTTAGAGCCTCTTTTAGAGAAAAAGATGGAGTTCATGTGCTCCTGATCGTGGGGCCTGAGATCAGGGCCTTAGAGGCTTGCCCAGGAGGTTGTAACTGCACTGTAGGTGTTGAGTCTCCCAGTGTAGGTGCCAGCCTCTAGGTCTCAGGGTCAGGACACTGTGTGAGTCTAGAAGGGTGAGACCTTCTCCCCTAAATGCAGCAACTGTCTTTGCTGACCTGGACTGCCCAGGCGGGTACTCAGGCAGACTCCACTCAGCTTCCAGGCTCAGCCTTCCTGTGGCCAGTGAGCAGTCTGGGAAGAGGTGGAACCACAGCCATGTGGTGACAACCAGGAAAGCTACCACCAGTCTGAGTCCCATGCAGGAGGGACTTGCTTGGGGCAGAAGGTTCAGGCTAGACTTCCAGCCTGAGGCCCATGCAGGTGGGCCCTGCCTGGGGTGGAAGGTACAGGTTAGACTCCCCGGCCTGAGTCCTTGACAGGTGGGCCCTGCCTGGGGAGGAAGGTACAGGCTAAACCCCCGGCCTGAGTCCCAGGAAGGTAGACCCTGCCTGGGGTGGAAAGTACAGACCTAGTACAGGCTAGACCCCCTGGCCTGAGCCCCATGCAGGTGGCCCCTGCCTAGGGTAGAAGGTACAGGCTAGACCAAATTGCTGTATTCAGGGAAAGGGTGGCAGCTGTGCCAGGCTGGTTTTTCTCTTTGCTGCCGTTGTTAGTACACCCAGCTAGGCCAAGCCCCATTAAACAGGAAGCACTTTAAAAACAAAAAAAGATCCTGCTCCAGCTCCCATGGGAGCAGCTTTGGGTGCCCAACCACAGGGCCCAGGCATCGGGCAAGATCAGGACCTCACCCACCAGCCCAAGCGCTGGCAAGGACAGTAGCAGCCAGGCAGACCCAAGTCGGGGCAGGCCTAGCACCCGGGGTGAGCGGGACTGTGCGGAGTGGAGGACAGAGAGGGAGAGGGGCCTGGGGACCTGCAGAAGAGCGTCTGACCCGTGCCTGTCCCTTCTCTTGGCAGCAGCAGTGAGGGGAGCCCCCTGAAGGATGCCGAGCCTCGGAGCAGCCCTTGTGCCCCAGAACCACAGGGCGGGCGGGCGTCTCCCCCAGAGCTCTGCGTCCTGGGACACGGGCTGCACCGGGAGCCCCGCGCCGGCCCCACCCAGGACAGAGCCCAGCCAGAGGCACAGCCCTGGCAGAAGGAGGCCATGGGGACGCCAGCTGCCCCCAAGAGCCAAGGGTGACGCTGAGCATCCAGCCCACCCCAGAGACGGCGAGAAGAGCAAACCCCACCATGGAGTCCCAGAAGGGCCTCGAAGGTGCTTGCCCCGCGGGACTGCTGGGTTTCCAACAGTCAAGACCCTGCTTCAGCTTGGGGCTCCAGGGTCCACCCCGGACTTGAGGCCACACAACGACCCTCTTCAGTCCTTCAAGTACTGGCCTTAATTGGGGGTGGGGGATGTTTGCAGCTCTCTTGGTGGGTTGGGGGCTTCCCCTGTTTCATGGTGCAGGATGCAGACGGTGGCCCCACTGTGCAGACATGGAACCCTAAGGCAGGAGGAGGCGGGAGTCTCCCTGGAATCACGCGACTGAGAATAGAGCAAATGCCTGCACCCCTGTGTCTGGAGCCAGAGTCTCTACCATTTCATGGCGTGTCACTGCCCAGAGCGCCCAACCCCCCCGCCGTCTCAGGCACATGCAGCAGCACACACAGTTGGGTTATTTATAGGGTTACGTGGTGGCATGGCACTGGCATTCCCACTCAGAGCTTTGCTTAGAAGCTTTAACTGCTCCCAGGACAGGAGGGCTCAGGTGGGATTAAGAGGCGTGGTCCTGCCCCTTCCCAGGGCTGTACACAAAGCTGCCAGCTCTCAGCCACGGCCACGTCTCCTGGCCCAGGCATGTATCCAGTGCCCTCGGACCCTACACATCCACACACTTTTACACTGGGGGATGGGTACCCCAAGCCTCCCAGACAGGGCAGCCTGTCTCTGCACCCTGTGGGTGCTAGAGCTGGAAGGCAGCTGGGCAGGGCACATGCACAGTCCCCCCAGAGGCTTCTTGGCCACATTTGCTCCCGGATCATGTCCGGAACTTCTGCAGGAGTTGAAATGAAAGTGAAGAGCGGTCATTTGTGCCAAAACTGTACTTCTACCCACATGCCAGGTGGCAGCTGCAGATCTTGGAATTTTTCCGCTGAGGCCGTGGCTGGCGTGTTTGTTTAGACAAGATTTTGCAGTGATCAGGTGATTCACTGTGCTCAGCGGGCTGTCAAAGGCAAGACCCCTCGACTGCGGGCACAGCAAGGGCACTGCCCTTAGATCTGCAAATCTGGCTTTTTAAGTTGGGGAATTACAGACCTCAAATTCTTTCTTGCTGTGATAGATTGGATAACCTGGGAAGTGAGGACTTAGGGATGACAGCTGCCCCCACAGAGAGGCTATGCCAGTAGGTGAAGCCACCGGGACGTGGCCAGTATTATCCAAAGGCACTCAAAGACCCATCGATTCAACCATGAAGGGGGCCACGCCCACCCTGCTGGAAAACGTCTGCACATCCAGCCACAGGCTCATGTTTACTGGCGTGGCTGCCCTCAGCTAAGAGTGCTTGGGCAGTGCCAGCCAGCTGGTTCTGGGGCTGAGCCACACCCCCCACTGGGTGAACAAGTGGGTGCTTCCTGGGAGGAACAATTGCAGCCCCCTAGGCAGGGCAGAGGCTGAGCTAAGAGCGTGAGAAGAAGCCGGGCTCGGTGGCTCAGCCTGTAATCCCGCGCCTTTGGGAGGCTGAGGTGAGTGGATTGCCTGAGCCCGCGGGTTCGAGACCTGCCTGGGCAGCGAGAACTCATCTCTACAATAAATCAAAAAATCAGCCAGGCATGGTAGCGCATGCCTGTAATTCCGGCTACTTGGAAGGCTGAGGCAGAAGGATCTCCGGAGCCCAGCAAGTCGGGGCTGTGGTGGCGGGGAGCTGCCACTGCACTCCAGTCTGGGCGACAGAGTGAGACTCCGACTCAAAAATAAATAAATAAATAAATAAATAAAAATAAAAATAAAAA
>NW_007246171.1:564045-608800 GCF_000164805.1 Carlito syrichta
TGAGAAGGAACCGGATTCAGGACACCCACTTGATGAGATCTGGTCATTCTCCCTAAATGGCTGGGCAGACAACATGGGCCACCAGGGGGTGGGTCGTGGGTGAGGTGGGCACCAGGCTGGGTGGGCAGGAGGCAGACAGGGCAGGTAGCCTTTAGGGTATCACCCACCCATGAAGTCCTGCCCACCTGTGAAGACCAGCCCACCCGTGAGATCCTGCCCATCCATGAAGACCAGCCTATCAGTGAGGTTCCGCCCACCTGTGAGGCCCAGCCCATTTGTGAGGTCCTCCCCACCCATGAAGACCAGCCCATCCATGAGGTCCCACCCACTCATGAAGTTCCGCCCATGGTGAAGTCCCACCCACCCATGAAGACCAACCCACCTGTGAGGTCCCACCCACCCTGAGGTCCCACCCACCCATGAAGACCAGCCCACCTGTGAAGTCCTGCCCACTGTAAGGTCCTGCCCACCCATGAGGACCAGCCCATCTGTGAGGTCTCACCGGCCCTGAGGTCCCACCCACCCATGAGGTCCCACCTATCCATGAAGCCCAGCCCACCTGTGAGATCCCACCCACCCATGAAGTCCCACCCACTCATGAAGTCCCACCAACTGTGAAGTCCCACCCACTCGTGAGGACCAGCCCACCCGTGAGGTCCCACCCACCTGCAGAGTTTCTGGCAGCACTGGTCAGAAAGGGGCCCCTGCCTAGACTGGGATTTTGGGGGCCAGATTCCTGGAGGTCTGAAGAAACAAGGCAGAACTCCTGCTGCGGAGAGACTGGACTGTGGGTGAAACTGGGGTCCCATGGGGGTGTCACCACAGGGACAAAGAAAAGTCCAGTGCTGGAACCAGGACCATCAGCCCCGCAGTGGGGGACCCAGGCAGAGTGACCGGCAAGCCTCCCGCCTTGAAGACCTCCTCTCAAAGTCTGGGACTGGGGTGAGAGAGGAGGGGGCTGGGTTCCCACCGTGACAGTGAGAGCCAGAGCACCCGCTGGGATTCAGGCAGCATAGATGCCATGGAGGGCCAGCGTCGCAGAGAAGGTGCTGGAGGCATCTGGAATGAACAGCCATGGCCCTCTGCGAATGGGCAGGCGGGCAGCCCTGAGACTCAGGGGGTGCCCACCAGGTGAGGGAGCAAACACCTACCCATATTGCAGCAGACAGGGCACAGGACTGTTGGTGTGGAGCAGCCCTAATGTCTTCCCGCCCCAGAGGCCCTTTCCACTCCCCAGGCACCTGCGTGAGCAAGGACAGAGTTAGCTCCACTTTGGGGCCCCAGGCAAAGGGACAAGGCCCAATGGCCCTCAGGTCCTGGCAGCTGGTGTCCCCACTGCACTGCCCAGCAGCCAAAGGCCACGGGAGCTCCAAGTCTGCATTCCCTAGGGGCAGGCGGGGAGGGGGGGCCCAGGTCGCTGAGGTCAGAGGGGGAGCAGCGCTGGGCTGGCCCAGGAAGGGGCCAAAGCTTGACTCCAGCTGCCGTGCCGCCTGCCAGCCTCTGCTCCAACGCCGCTCAGAGGAGGAGCCCCATCCACCCAGGCTGCTAAAGGCACCCACTCAGCTCTGTCTGGCTGGAGCCCTGGCCTCGGCACACACCACATTCCAGGCTCCACCCAGTGGGCCCCTTGTGGGGCCCCGAGGGAAGCCTGGTGCTGGGACAATGCCCACCCCCCAGCACCTCATCCCTGCTGGGCCAAATGCCCTTGCTTCTCCCAGGGGGGCGGGAGGACAGTTCTCCTTTGGTTTTGTGTTATTTTTCCTAAGCCAGTCACCCAGCTCCCCAGGACGCAGGAGGCTGCACTTTCTCTTGGTAGAGTTAGCAGCTGAGAAGAAATGTCAAGAATAAGACAGGAAGCCCACAGCAGATCCGGGCAGCAGTGCGAGCCACACCTCATTCCTGTTTCGGGGCTCTTCTCTGGGGTGTATGGCTTCCACCCCCACCCCTCCCTCCTGCGAAGGCCCCAGCGCTGCAGAGAGAAAGACCGCAGCCTCACCCTCCACCCCACACCTTCGTGACACAAACAGTCCCGCCCCGGGGAAAACAGTCTTCTGGATCCATTAGAATGATTCATAGAGAAAAAAAGGAAAAAGAAGAAAAAGGTGATTCCGTGGCAGAGCAGGGACAGCTCTCTGCAAGTATAAACGCAATCTTTACGCAGAAACATCTCCCGACCCCACTCATGGCTGCAGTCTGCAGCATCCCCAGAAGCCACATGGCCTTCTTTCCCCACACCCAGCACCCCGTTGGAACCTGGAATGGCCCGTGCTGGGGGACACACAGGGCGGACAAGCCGGAGACGCACCCTTCGTGGTAAAGAGCTTGTGCTTGACAAGCCTTGCCCAGTGAACCTGCCGTGGGAACGAAGGCATCTAGAGAAACAAAACCAGTGTTGCGCATGTCTCAGGGAAGCCAGGGCGGTGAGTTCCAAGTGTTGACGTGTTCATTATGTTTGCCAACTGATCATCATGGGCCAGCACACACTCGCGCTGTCCACCGCAAGGGTGCCCACACACTGCTGAGAGGCCCACACCAGGACTCTGCAGAGCTGCCGTGGCGCATCTGTGCTCGACGCTGACGTTGGCAGAGTGTGTGGTACATACCACAGTCGGCTCCTTGTGCCCGCCTGAAGCCTATGTCAAGATCCACCAACCCACCCTGATGGTTCCATGGAGCCAAGAGCACACCCCACTGGGCACTCACTCAGCTCGAGGAGGGCCCTGGGCACCGTGGGCTTCTCCACATGCCTGGACTCCAGAGAGGGCCTTCTTGGTGGTCTGTGGGCCTCGTGTGGGCAGCTATGGAACTCTACTGGCCAGTACTGGCCACTGGTGGTCCTGCCCAGAGCCAGCAGCCTGTTGTGGCTGGCGGGACAGCACCCGCAGGCCCAGTGAGTGCTGGGGATGACCCGATGGACCTGCATTGGAGCCAGAAGAACAGAAAGGAAGAGGAGAGGAAGGACACCAGGCTGTGGGAGATGGGTGGGGCCAGACTCCTGGAGTGGGGACCAGGACGCCTGTGTGCTCCGCAACCCAGCTCCTCTGGGCCCGTGCTTCGCCCACAAGGCAGCGACCGTGCTGCCTGCCTTCATATCCCACCATCGGCAGGACGGGGAGACCTTTCCACACCACCCTTCGAGCCAGCCTGGAGAGCTGAATGCATAATCCCGCTGGCCTCAATAATGTTAACATTCCCTGGCCGACCCTGCACTTTCAGACTCTGATGAGGAGGAGATACCAGCATCGTGTCCCCTCGCCCCAGAGCTCTAGATCCTTGGAGGGACTGAAGGGCAGCTGTCAGGCTCCGCTAGTGCTGGCGTCCTCCGGGGAAGGCTTCCGTGTTTGCAGCGTGAAAAGCCGTGGGGGCAGGTGCTTGCCGTCGAAGCGCACATGTCAGGTACGCCAGATGGAGGAAGGTCACACGTCTGGGCCTCCTGTTTTTCCATGTTAAGTCGTGAGACTGCCAGCCAGCCGGAGCCCACTCACAGTGCTGGACGGGGCCGGCGTCAGTTGCGCTCACTCCTTTCTTTGCCTGGAACGCTCTACTCTTAAAAGATACATCATTAGCCGGGCTCGGTGGCTCAGCCTGTAATCCTGCGCCTTTGGGACGCTGAGCTGAGTGGATTGCCTGAGCCCGCGAGTTTGAGACCCGCCTGGGCAACTTGGTGAGACCTCATCTCTATAATAAATCAAAAATTAGCCGGGCGCCGTAGCGCACGCCTGTAATTCCAGCTACTTGGAAGGCTGAGGTGGAAGGATCGCCAGAGCCCAGCAGCAGGTCGGGGCTGCGGTGACCGGGAGCAGCCACTGCACTCCAGTCTGGGCAACAGAGTGAGACTCCAACTCAAAAAAAAAAAAAAAAAAAAGATATGTCATTGACATATCACTACAGCTTTGAAAAAGCATCTATGAGATAGACAAAGTCAGCCAGGCTCGGTGGCTCAGCCTGTAATCCCACGCTTTGGGAGGCTGAGGTGAGTGGACTGCCTTAGCCCACAGGTTCGAGACCCGCCCCAGCAACTTGGCGAGACCTCATCTCCACAATAAATCAAAAAATTAGCCGGGCGTGATAGCGCACATCTGTAGTTCCAGCTACTTGGAAGGCTGAGGCGGAAGGATCGCTGGAGCCCAGCAGGTTGAGGCTGTGGTGGCCAGGAACGTGCCACTGCACTCCAGTCTGGGTGATGGAGTGAGACTCCAACTCAAAAAAAAAAGATCAAGATAGACAAAGTCATTATTTGGTCAATGTCACTTGCAAATGAGAAAAAAAAACCAGAGGCTGAGTGATGGCGAATGTCTTGCTCCAAAGACACATGGTCAGTCAATGTGGACAGGCCTCCTCGCCTGACCAGATGACAGCTGTAGCCGTATCCAGGACATCCAGAGGTCCGGGTCTGGAAGCAGAGTTTTCTCTGGAAGAAATTCTCCATTTTGCCCAACATTTACAAATAGGGAACTCTTTTTCTTTTTTTTTAGAGACAGGATCTTGTTCTGTCACCCAGGCTGGAGTGCAGGGGTGCAAGCATAGCTGACTGTAGCCACAAACCCCTGGCCTCAACCGTTCCTCCCATCTCAGCCTCCCAAGGAGCTGGGAATATAGGCTCGACCACCATGCCTAGCTAACTTTTTGTAGAAACGGGGTCTCGCTATGTTGCTTAGGCTGGTCTCAAATTCCTGGGCTCAAATGATCCACCTGCCTAGGCCTTCCAAAGTGCTGGGATGATAGGCGTGAGCCACCACATCTGGTACCAGAAATTATTTTTCTTTTTTTTTTTTCTTTCTTTGTTTTTTTTTTTTGAGTTGGAGTCTCACTCTGTCACCCAGGCTGAAGTGCAGTGACACACTCACGGCCACCCTAGTGTTGACCTGCTGGGCACCAGCCATCCTTCTGCCTCAGCCTTCCAAGTAGCCGGAACTAAAGACACACGCTACCACACCCAGCTAATTTTTTATTTATTGTAGAGGTCCCGCCAAGTTGTCCCAGCTGGTCTCGAACCCACGGTCTCAGGCAATCCACTCACCACGGACTCTCAAAGTGCTGGGATTACTGGCTGAGTCACCGAGACTGGCCTGGAAATTATTTTTCACAGCCAGCCAAAGTTCAGCTGTAATTCCAGCCATTTCTCAAACTATCTTGGATGGAAACTCAAAATGTTTCCAAGAGAATTTTAAAAAACAATAATCCCCTGCATGAACCTCAACAACTCTCCTCACCCCCACATAAAACTTCTGCTGGCATGAAGAAAAAAAAAAAGAAAGAAAAGTTCTTCTAAAAAAAACCCTGCTGTACATTGCCACGAGCCCTGAAGTGGCCTCCAGATGCGTCCACAGGAGCAGATGTGACCTTCTTCTTGGGACAGCTCCTCAGTGAATGAGACAGGGAAAGGCAGACCCCAGGACACTAACTGCCTTCATGAAAACTGTTTATCCAGCTGTTTTTTCTCCTCTGGAAGGGCATAGGGCCGGCTCTGTTTACAGAACCTGGTGACTTTGTAAAGCGTCAGGTTTTGTCACGTGCACGGCTTCTGACACCAGCTGCAGAGACACTGGCTCACTTGCTGGATATAAAAATTCTCAAGGAGAACCCAAGGTGACGCTAATAACAGCTGTCAACCCACAGAGAGGTAATTACAAAGCCGTGATTAAAACAAAACAAGCCTTCCGAAGTCGAAGCATCTTCCCTGAGATACTGGGGACAGGACAGGCAAAGCCGCCACGCTCCCTACATAAAACCCAGTCATGACAAGGACCCAGCAGGAGCCCCCAGGGGGTTCCTGGCTCAGAAGCACCCCACAGGGAGCACCCATGCAGGGATGCCGCCCCCTGCCAGGAGCCCAGAGGAGGCAGCCTTAAAATGCAGTTCCCCAACCTGCCTGCTCCGGAATCAGATCCCTCCCTCCAGAGACAAAGATCTGGGGCTGAGACCAAGAGTCTGAGGGCTTTTGTTTGTTTATTTGTGTGTGTTTGAGTCAGAGTCTCACTCTGTCGCCCAAGCTGGAGCGCAGGGGCACACTCACAGCCACCCCAGCATCAATCCGCTGGGCTCAGGCAATCCTTCTGCCTCAGCCTTCCAAGTAGCCGGAATGACAGGCATGTGCCACCATGCCTGGCTTATTTTTTTATTTATTGTAGACACAAGGTCTTGCCAAGTTGCCCGGGCTGGTCTCAAATCCCTGGGCTCAGGTAATCCTCTCGCCTCCACTTCCCAAAGTGCTGGGATGACAGGCAAGAGCTACCACACCATCTGGCATCATCTGAGTCTTTAACAAGCACGAGGCCCTGTCTCTCTCTCCCCATCAGCCACGTTTGGGAGACACTGGCTAAGGGTTGCTGCCTCCTAGGTGTGAGCTAGCCTGGGAACCGAACGTCACACGAACACTGAGAGGGACAGAGGCTCACACCCTGGAAGGAGTGGACGAGTGACTGAGGCTGGGGCCAAGGACACCGCAGGGGCCTGCACTTGAACAAGCACCATGGGCGAGGCTGCAGCAAGCGGCCACCATCCACATCTGGTGCCCCCGGCTTCCCCATGAGCTCACACGGCGGGGGGGAGAGGAGAGCTCTCCCGTGGTCAGAGGCTCAGCAACCCCACCCCCCCAGACACTCTTCCCCGTGGGTTTCTACAGGGACTTCCACCAGGCCCAGGACCAGGTTACTTATGTGCTTTGTTTTAGTAGCAATGATGTGGGGACGTCTCCTGAGACCCAAGCTTCCCGGGGTGCACAGAGTCACCTGTCCCTCCTATGTGGGGTGTGGCCAGGAGAGCCCTGGTCCTAGAAACAATGAAGGAGGACAGACAGGGCAGCCTTTATTCTTCACTTTCCACTGGCTTCGTTGTTTTCAACACCATACCCTCGAGGGCGGGACAGACAGGAAGTACAGAGGGCAAGGAGACAGGTCGGTGCAGTCTGCAGAATCCCTGCCCAACCCGCCGTCCCTGAATCCTACAGCTCTAAAGCGTCCTGAAATGTTCTGACCATTTCTAGGGTCTCAACAAGCACAAAAAGCAATTCTCCACCAAACGGAAAACATTTGCTCCGATGACAGCCAAACAGAATGAATTACCTCGTGCAGAACTTTAAGAACACCCACTGTCGGCCTGCCTAGCAGGCCTTTGACCTGGTCCGGGCAGAATCCAAAGAGCAAGCGCTGGCAAGGAAGCCCTTGCTTGGGTCACAGTCAGGTGAGAAGCAGCTCAGAGTCTTAAGCCGCCTAGGAAAGCCCAAGGCCCAGGAGGATGACCCCAGGTGTAGGGAGGGGGGCCTGGAGGCACCCGGCGGCCCAGGCAATGGAAACGTGGCATCCTCGGCCTGTGGGGCCTGGAAATAAAAAAGGTCCGACAATTAAGTTCACAAACTCATCCTGGAAAAAGCGCTCCATGCCTCACTGCTGAATATCACTGCAGTCACCTTCAAAGGACTCCCCTTGGGAAGATATGCACCGACACCAGCGCCTCATCCGCCCATCAAAGCCATTTTGAAACTCTTTTTCTGGAATAGCCCTCAGAGTCGTTGTCGTATTACCCTTGAGGTCCTGAATGTCCTCAGATGTCTTCCTTTCAATATTTCCCTTATCTTTGGGTAAAGAGAAAAAGTCATTGGGGGCCAGATCTGTGAGTAGGGAGGGTGTTCCAATAGTTATCTGTACAGTGCTGCCAGTATAAGCGCACGGTGGTGAGTTCACAAACTTAATCATCAGAGCTCAACAAATAATGGAGAGAGCTCTAAGCGTTCTTCCAGAAAAAGAGTTCCAAAATTGCTTTGACGGATAGACGAGGCGCTGGCATCGGTCCCACTCACCTCCCAGCCACGAGCACTCCGTCCGACTGCTGGTGACAGGGACTGTGCTTGTCATTATCCTTCCCGACACTCCGTTTCAACATCTCTGCAACTGGTTTTGTGGCCGTCACGTACGGTTGTTTGCCACAAACCTAGTTAACTAGAAAACTCCCGGAAATTAAAAAAAAGGACAAGATAATAAAACCTTAGAAAAATAAGTTAATCTTTTATTTCTACTTCAAAATATACTATATACAGCAGGAGCTCTAAGGAGAAGCATAGTCTAGGAGGATATTCCAATATAGAAATAAAATAAGATGCCAGGCATGGTGGCTCATGCCTGTCATCCCAGCACTTTTGGAGGTCGAGGTGAGAGAATCGCTTGAGTCTGGGTTCGAGACCAGCCTGGACAACAGAACGAGATCTCAACTCTACCAAAAAAAAAAAAAAAAAAGCCAGGCGTAGTGACTCGTGCCTGTAGTCCCAGCTTCTCAGGAGGCTAAGGAGGAAGGATCGCCTGAGCCCAGGAGGTCGAGGCTGTGGTGAGCCGTGTCACTGCACTCCAACTTGGGTGACAGAGTGAGACTCCGACTCAAAAAAATAAAATAAGATAAAAATAATAAGTGTGCATTTCAGACTCATCCTTAATCCTGCTGACTGGGGCATGAGCTGGCCCTTGTCCTGCTGCCAGGTGCCCCCCCTCTGCCGGTGGCCTTGCAGCCGCCCCCCGCACCCTCCGTGTCCAAGAGCTCCTGCAGCACGGCGAGCACGCGCTCTGGCTGCCCGGTGGCCAAATCCTGCAGGCGGGGTCCCATCTGGCCCTGGAGGACCCCACACAGCCGGGACGCCACCTCACGCGGGTTCCCGCCACGCCTGGACAGGCTGCCGTTCGCCACCATGTCAGTCAGGATGCACCAGAGAACAGGAAGGACGTGCCGCTCCACGGCCTGAGGATATTGGGGGTAAACTGAGGCCACCAGCACTGTCGGGCAGAAAAGGGGGAGTGTCACTTGAGCCGGGCACTCCCACCCTCACTCATGACCCATTCTCCAGATGCCAACTCTGGCCCCCAGAGATGACGCCCAGCCCCCACCCCGCCCCACAGAACACAGGGCCACAAAAATGCCCTCATTCCTTTTAAATCAGTAGAAAAAAATGAACACCCCCAGCCTGTTTCTACCGCACGTGAGCCACCCAGTCATAACATGTAATGCTTAACACTTTCATGGAGGAAGGGCAGACCCTGGCAGGACACAAGGCCTGTAACAGTCACGATGAGTCCCCAGCCTTGGGACAGGAGAAAGGTAGACACACTTCTTGCAGCCCTGCCTCTGCCATGTGCCAGCTGTGTGGCTGAGAAGTCCCCTTCCCAATCACAGAGGAAGGAAGCAGCTCTGGGGGCTGTCAGTGACTTCTTCTGAATGTGTGCGGGGCGCCTGCATCCAGGTGGACAGGACACCAATCATAGCTAGGACCATATCACATTAGCCATACCAGCCCTGTGGAAGTCCACATGGACACAGAGAAGGTGCCATGCTCTCCAACTGGCCAGGCGTGGTGGCTCACGCCTGGAATCCCAGCACTTGGGGAGGCCAAGGCGGGAGGATCACTTGAAGCCAGGAGCTTGCAACCTGGGTGGGTAACACAGTGAGACCCCGTCTCAACTGTCTTCAATAGTATGCTGGCAGATGAGACAGCCAGCAGAGTGAAATCAGCTTGGCCTCCTGCTGCCTGAACACCAAACCTCTGGGGGAGACCAGAGCCAAACCCAGGACATGCGCATCAGACGCTCCACGCTGGGGATGAGCCCCCATATCTGGCTGCCCAAGGTCCACCACGCTCTCTGGACCCCAGAAAACCCAGGAGTCAGCTGAGCCCGCCAGCCAGCCCTTCACCATTGGAGAAAATGATGGGGCTCTCCCAGGTCCCTGCAGGGGCAGCTCCGACCTCGGGGCGACCGCATACCCTCGGGGCATCAGTTACGCCTCTGCCTGTCAGCTGCCAAGGGACATATGCTGGTGAAGACCCCCTGAGAGCCAGCCTCGTGGGTTTACAGGGCCGGGCTTTGTCCTGGAAGCAACTTGAGCCCTGGTGCCAAGCTGCACGCCTGGCCCTGTTTTGTGCCCACTTTATAGAGATGCTTAGCAGGGCGTGCACCCATTTCACAGGTGAGGACAGAGAGCTCAAGTCAAGGCATGTGCCCTGTAAGGGCTGAGGATAGACAGGCACCAAAGCCACCCTGACCCCAAGCCCACGCTCCCCCAGCCCATGCTCCCCCACCCCCAGGGGCTGGTCTGGAGCTGTGCATATTTTTAATGAAAGCTCAATGTGCCCTTACCCCTCCCACTCATCACCACCCAGTCCCCCAGGATGTCTTCCACAGGGTGGGGACCTCTGGTGTCAAAGCCAGCCTGGGACACTGAGAACCCAGAGAAGACGAGCTCCCCACACCGCCCCGCTCAGCCTGACACTCGCAGTGACTCTCCCCAGGGAAGGTTGCTTCGAGCCACACCCTCAGGGTTTCTGCTGCTGCACAGCTGGACCTCCCCAGGGTGCCCTAAGTTCAGGGCCCTCAGAAGGGGAGATGCCTGATTGCCAGGTGCCCTGCAGGTCACCCAGGCATGCTCGTGATCCCCAGAAGGATCCAGAGGATGGGCTAAGCATCTCCATAAAGTGGCAGAGGGTCGGAAAGAGCAGAGGCACGTTCCCTGTGAGCAGGCACAGCGACAGGGAGGCACCCAGTGGTGCTGGAGCAGGGCACGAGGGAACCTGGAGGCAGTGAGAGGGAACCAAGAGGCGAGTGACCCCGATGGCTGCCTGCACTGAGCGGCGTTATTGGAGTTGTCTCATCGCAGAAAAGGGAGACATGGGTGTGGCAGACACTGTGTCCACAGCAGCTGTGTCCACACCACCCAAGGGGAGGCATCCCGTGACCACCCAGGAATGTGACTGCCAAGACACAGTGGGTGGCGCAATGGGGCCCACCCACACAGTGGAATTTGACGCAGCCACAAACAGGAAGGAGAACCCAACCCTGTAACGTGGACGGGCCTGAGGGCACTGCACTGAGTGGCGCAAACCAGTACCAAAAGACACGTGCTACGTGGTGCCACTGCTATGAGACGCCAAGGAGCCAAGATCACAGACCAGAAGGCAAAAGTGGGGTCACCAGGGTTGGGGGGTAGGGGATGGGAGGTAGTGCCTAACGGGGATGGCATTTCAGGTTTGAAGATGAAAAGGGATCTGGAGATGGGCGGGTGGTGGCCACACAGTATTATGAATATTTTGAATGCCACGGAACTGTACGCGTGAAATTGGCCAAGGGGTCAAAGTTTATGTGTATTTTAACACAATAAAAAATGGAACAAGAAGAAGGTGAGAGCCAGGCACACGCTCCCACCCCCACCCAAGGCTGGGGTTCACCTGCCCCTGACAGGGCCCCTTCCCCAGACTGCCACATCCTTCCAACTCCTGCACCCGACCTCCCTCGCCTGGGAAGCCAGCCCCCAAGAAGAGCCGTGACCCCTCCAAAAAGAGCCATGATTCCCCCAAGGAAGAGACACGATCCCCCAGGAGAAGCCACAACCCCCTCAGAGAGAGCCACAACCCCCCAGGAAGAGACACCACCTCCCCAAGGAAGAGCCACCACTCGCGTCTAGGCTAAGGGACTCAGGCTGCCACCTCGCAGGTGCAGGGGTGCGGGGCCGCTGCTGGCCAGGTGGGTGTCTGAAGCTGGCAGAGGCCCCCCTGGCATCAGTATAAAAGTGCGAACCCTGCTGTGCCTGGCTCAGCAGGGCTGGAGTCCCGGCAGAAGTTTGACGCCTGCCGAGCTGTGCTGTTGAGTCCACGCCGTGTCAGTCATCAAGCTCCTCTGTGGGTCCTGAGCTCACAGAGGAGCCATGGAGAGACTCTTGTTTCTGAGGCCTTGTGGAAACATGCAAAAAGATGGCCACAGAGCCAATCCAAAGCGAGGACACTCTGGGTCCTTAAGCCACCAGGTGGGGCAGGTCAGCGCAGCACACAGAGGATGCTGGCTCGAGCCGCAGCCAAGGAGCCATGTATGGCACCAGGGTGGTCTCTGTCTCATGCTGTCCTCACCTGGGCACCCCTGTGTTGCCCAGTGTCCACCTCTGTTGCCCAGCCCTGCCTCCCTGTCTGCTCGGGGAAGCCTGGTACCCGAGACACTGGGAGGACAGAGCCAGGGGACAAGGCAAGTCCAGAGCAGAAGACAGGTGGAGACGCTGAGAGCAGTAGGCACCGGGTCCCCAGCCGGGCCGCATGAGCTGAGCCCCGAGCGCTGTGGGGCAGTGGCAGGCAGGGCACTGAGAATCACATGGAAGGAGGGAGCCAGGAGGCCATGCCAGAGCCCAGCGGCCATCACTGCAGTGGAGGAAGAGGGATAGAGAAGGCCTTCCAGGCAGGGCAGCCCCCCGTGGGCAGGCAAGGGCAAGGGGTGGGAGGCCAGCCAGCACGCGGAGGGCATAGGCTGGCCCCAGGGAGGGCTCGAGGAGGACAACACGGCAGGCCTTGAGGGCTTGGCTCTGTATTCGGCTCTGGGGATATCCCGGGACTCTTCCCAGGGCCCGGGTGCCCCTTGTTCTGAGCATCTCTGCACAATGGGGTCTCCATCCTCCTTGTGAGGCTGGCATGAGGATTACATGGCCCAGGGCATAGAACTGGGGGTGACTGGAAGGGTCATGGCCTACAGAGGCAGGCAGCTTTGCAGGCCCTTCCAGGGAGCCTGGACACCGTCCTGAAGACAGTTCCAGAGCCTCCCAAGGAAGCCCACGGGGTATCCTGTGATTCGTCTGCATTTTGGGGGGCCCACAATGGGGAAGGAGGCTTTGGACAGGCATAGGAGATCACAGAAGGAAGGTCAGAGCAGGAGGGCAGCAGGAGGGTCCCTCGAAACCCAAAGCCCCAGGCGCAGGACTCATGTCCTAGGATGCACAGTGAGAGAGGACTGGGCCAGCTCTCCTCAGCTGACAGAGAGCCAAGCAGACGTGGGCCCTGTTGCCCAGTGACACCGCCTGGCCCCAGCCGAGGGTCTTAAGGGCTGAAGTCTAGCTGTGCTCTCCCTGCGTGCCGGGGAGAGGCAGTCTCTCCTCATCCTCACGACAGTGCTGTCACCACCTAAGCAACACGGCCGCCGGATAGTATCTACCTGCCTGATCCCACGAAGGTGCTCTGTGGGCCGGAGGGAGCCTTGTCACCAAACGCACACAGAGTACATGCCCCTTACCCCAAATGCTTGGGCCCAACGGGTTTCATAGTCCAGATCTTGGGATATTTGCATTGTACCTGCTGGTTCTGCATCCCTAAGCCAAAAGTCCGAAACCCAAAATCCCCCAAAGAGCATCTTCTTTGAATGTCGCATCAGTGCTCAATAAGTTCCAGATTTTCTGATTATGGACACTCAACCTGTAACCGCTTCCCAAAAACTATGTTGGTTCTGCATAAACTTGCCTCAATTTGACCAAAAATGAAGATAGTCTTCTGGCATTGTGGAGATTGTCACCAAAACAGCAGATTATCAAAATCTTGAGAGCTCTGTGAGGGTGGTACCAGGTCTTCTAAGTGGGTGAATGTCTCAGTCACAGGCCAGGAGGGAACAGATACCCTGGGGCAGGGGGGCTGAGGCACTCACCTGACAGGCGCTCCGTGACATCCAGCGCCGCACGGCCGCTCAGGAAACGCACTCGCCCCGCAAACGCGGCCAGGAGGCAGAGGTTGCCTGAAAGAGACAGCACATCAGTGGCCCTGCTACTGTGCCGAGCTTGCACAGGGGTTCCCAAGACCGCCTACCCGTCATGCACACATGGACAGGAGGCTTCTGGGGAGCTGGATAGTTTTTCCAGGTGAATGTGTGTGGGGTGTTTGGGAATGTGTGTGGGGTGTTTGGGAAGAGTGGCCCGAAATAGCTAAACTGGTTCCCAAGCAGGCCTCACTCTCACGGGACGGGCCATGTTGTGTGTGCTTCCAACATGGCCATGAGATGAAGACAAAGAGCATAGACAGAGGAGAGATAAAGATGGATGGATGGATGGACAGAGGATAGATGACAGGACAGATGATACACAGAAAGATGATGGGTAGGTTGACCATAGACAGATAGATGGTAGGATAGATAGATAGAGAGATAGAGAGATAGAGAGATAGAGAGATAGATAGATAGATAGATAGATAGATAGATAGATAAATGAGAGATAGAGATAGGCTAGATAGATATATGATCAATGATAGATAGATAGATGATAGATTAGAGAGATATGTGATAGATAGATAGATAGACAGATAGATAGATGAGAGAGGGAGATGGACTAGCAGATATATGATAGATGAGAGAAGATGGATAGATAGGTGATAGAATAGATACATGATGGATGAGATAGATAGATGAGAGAGATAGACTAGATAGAGAAGATGGATAAATAAATAAATAGATAGATAGAGCTAGATGATAGGTAGATAGATGATAGAGAGACAGATGACAGACAGACAGATATGTGATAGGTGATAGACAGCTGAAAAGCTATGGGTGGATGGGTATGTGGACACATAGGCATTGTTTAGGGGACTAAGGCACTGGGCAGGAAGCAGAGGTTGAAGTGAGAACTCAGGAGTGACGTCCTCCCAGCCTGATGATGCTCTAAACAGCAGGCCACGCCCAGCCAGGCATGGTTCCTTCCACTCTGAGCACCTGCTGATACCCTCTATGCGACAGACATGGGGCTAGGAACCAGGTAAAACACAGGCCCGTCTCCTCGAGGTTCAGGTTCAGAGGACCCCAACGAGGAGACGGACACATGAACACAAACACTGATGGGGTGGGAGGCACGTGCTATGTCACCAGAGCTAAGCTGTGACAGGGTTGCGCTGTGCTTTTGTGGTCTGTCACCAGAGCTCAGGCTCTGGGGCCATCCTAGTCGCCCCAGCACTCCCCGCTCCAGCACCAAGGCCCTAGCCTGACCCCAGGATGGCTGGTCGTCCCATCAGGAGCAGACCCGGCTGCTCAGTGGGGCCAGAGTGGGGAATGTGTGGGTACGTATGGCCTCACCGACTCCCCACTGTAGCCCAGGGGGTCGAGCCCAGGTCCAGCAGCGCCTGCACAGCAGAGTTCATTCTCCACACGCCCCAAGCCACCTTCAAGGAGGTTTAGGGGAGAGGGGAGCTTTTAACGGTCACAGCGCCCCCTCCCTCAGCTAGCCCAGTCCCCCAGTTCCGTGGCTGAGGGCAATGCTGGGTTCCGAGCCCACCTGTACCTCGTGAGAACTAACCCAGTACGAGTGTTTATGACCGAGACCAGCCGCTGGCATGAGATCACGAGCACACGGGTAGGGACATCTCGGGACAGGGAGGCTACGCTCCTATTATTTCCAAAGTCACTGCCGTGGGACCCCACGTCTACAGAACTGAGAAGCTGCCACTCCCCCCACTCTAGCCAACGCCTCACAGTTTCTCAAGTGACCCAGCTGAAGCCCCACATTCCTGCCAAGGACACGCAAGACAAGTGTCCCTGTTCTGAGTAGGTGTCTCACCTGGAAACATATACAGGACTGGAGTATGGGAAACCCCCACACACTGGCCCCCAGCACGCTGTACCCACCCACGGGTTGTCACCACGAAACTCGGCGGGAGCCAGGCAAGTAACCAGGCATCACTCAGAGCAGACATGGGAGGCCTGGGGCTGCGGCCACAAGTGTGTCTGGGGCCCAGGAACTGACGTCTCACATCAGACTCCTCTTTTCAGCGGACAGAGCTGAGGTCTGCCTGAGGAAGTCACCCCAGACGGTCCTCTCATGACCTTGGCACCCACAGACTCGCACCTAAGGAGAACTCCTCCCGCCTCCAGGGTCTGGGAGGGATGAGAGAGGTTCCCTGGGCATCTCCACTGTTTGCAAAAGCTCCATCCAGGACTCCATTCAAGACTCTCAGATGATTTGTCCGGGGAGATAAAAGAGATGTCTGCTTCTAGAACATCGCTGTTAGCAAGACGGGCTCAGGGTGCCGGGGTAAGGCGGTGGCCATGACAGGTTTCACAGCAACGTCCTGTGTCATTGTTCCTGGGGCTTCTCTTTGTCCCACCCCATCTTTGCCATTCTCTCTCCTTGGCCATCTCCCACAATGCTCGGTCTAGAACATTCTCGGGACACAGCTGGGCTTCCCACTCCTGGCCCCCGACACGGTCCCTCAGAGCCAGAAATAAGTGAATTGGGGAGCACATGAAGATGCAGGCCCGGCAGACTGTGCCAGGCCACACTCCCTGGGTACACAGCATTCAACAGGTGTTGGATAAATGCTGGCAGAGCACAGGGCAATGTGAAGGCAGGGACACAGTTCACCCACACTGGTCTGCAAACTCCCAAGCCCTACACCTGGCAGCAGGCCCGTCTTTCCTGTGGCCATTTTTTTTTTTGAGTTGGAGTCTCACTCTGTCACCCAGGCTGGAGTGCAGTGGCACACTCACGACCACCCCGGCATGGACCTGCTGGGCTCTGGCGATCCTTCCACCTCAGCCTTCCAAGTAGCTGGAACTACAGGCATGCACTATCATGCCCTGCTAATTTTTTATTTATTGTAGAGACGAGGTCTCGCCAAGTTGCCCCAACTGGTCTCGAACCACAGACTCAGGCAATCCACTCGCCTCAGCCTCCCAAAGTGCTGGAATTACAGGCTAAGTCACTAAGCCCGGCCCCTCTGGCCATTGTTATAGGGAAAGCTCACCCTTCAGTCCCACCCAGAATCCAGAGGGGTGTAAGGGATTGCTGAGATGGGCCCCCCATGTGACTGTGGCATCTGGACTTTATGCCAGAAGTCGGGCTAGTCTGGTCTGATTCTTGGCCCAATCCCACATCTAGCAGGAAGCTACACTGGCAGGGCAAGTCACTGCTGTGTGACTTTCCACAGCATGTCCTGGGTCATTTCCAGCTGGGAGCCCAGAACCCCATGTGGACAGGAAGAAGCTCCCTCCATCCCCGAAGCTGGGCTGGATCCCATCAAGCCACTTCCATGAAGGGCCTCAGGCACGAGGGTCCCCAGAAGACCTTGGGAACCCCAGGCTCAGCAGGTGCCTTGGAAGACACAAGCTCTTCCTCTTTCATCCTAGTGCCACAGTCCCTGCTGCCGCCTCCCAGCCCCGGGGACGGCGGGAAGTCTGGGCAGTTGCAACAGTGGGTCAGGGAAGGCCAATTCTGCCCCAGTGTCCCTGGCAGTGACGAGGTCTCCTGCAGATCACCATGATGCCCAGTTCTGAGGGCACCTGGAGTGGAACTCAGATGGTCACCTCATCACTGTCAATGCCAGTGTTGCTGGGTGGCTCAGAGGACGTGGCCTGGGCACAGCCTGGCCAGTGGCCTAGGCTGCTCACAGATCCTGGGGCACCAAGGCTGTGGGATTTCCTGAGCCCTGCCCTTTCCCTTGAGGCCATGCTGTTTCCCTCCAGCCTGAGGACAGTTCCTCGCACCTGCCTCCACTCACCCTGTGCCAAGACCTCCTTGAAGAACTGGAGAATGCCCCGTCAGCCACATCCCTGGAGACCCATCCCAGGAGGAAGGGGGATAACAGGCTCTTCCCTGGCAGCCACAGCCACAAGCACAGGCCACCCAGACCCCCTTCCAGCCTGCCCAGCTGGGTGGGCACAGTAGGGCCCCAGGACACGGCCCTGAGTCCTGGGACCACATGAGGCACCAGGCCCTGTTGCCCAGAGCGCCTGCACACTCAGAGGCCGCCCCATGGCCACAGGCAGAAAGTGAAGCCCCTGGAAGACAAGAGTTAGTGTCCCTCCCCAACAAGGTGCTCGTCCTCTGCAAGTGGCTGGGCGGCTTCTGCTCGGTGCGGGTCTCCCCAATAAATCCAGGGTCGTGGTGATTTACCAAGAGCCTTGGTTATTGCCAACAGCAATCTCTCTCACCCGGAGCGGTGCTGGAAACAAGCCGTCATTCAGGGCTGGATTTATATTGTTTGTTCTACAGCAACAGACTCAGCAAATCATAAATTCCCCAAGATGAAGAGCAAAAATGGACAAGATTTATGAACTCGAGAGGCAGGGGAGGGCCTGACTACACCTTTGATTTGTGACGGGACAGTTTCCTGGAGGCCCTAGCCAAGGACAGCCCCGGGCGCCACTCAGGCGGGGGGGGGTGCGGGGGGGGTGCCGAATGTGCCAGAAGGTGCTTCCAGCCTCAGGAGTGGCCCTTCCCATGCTGAGGGCTGGACGTTTGGCTCTGTGCTCACAGGGACAAAGCAGTGACCATTGGCTTCCTCGCACCAAGGGGAGACTCGTTGGTGAAAAACCAACATCCTACGGGTCTGGACGTGAGACTATTTGCGGTCAACCTTCTCAGCACCCGAGGTTCAGGACATGCCCTGCAGTCTGGGTGCTGGGGCCACCCCATGTCACCACCTGTCACCTCTAGGAGCAGGAGAGCACATAGACTGTGGGGACAAGGCGCCCCCACCTGGGAGGCCAAGCTACCGCATGACTCCTGCAGCCCTGGTCCCGGGAACGCCCCCTGCCTCTGCTGTGCTCACTGTCCCTAGTGTGAGAACGCATCACCTCGACATCCCCACACACCCATGGCTGTGATGCACTCCACACTCCTGCCATCCTGAGGGTTGCCTCTCGCTGTCCTGCAGGAGCATGGGTCCCTTTCCCTGGGGTGCCCCAGGGTCTGGGGTGACAGTGCAGAGACCCTCCTGTCCCGCGGCCACCAGGACCACGCTGCTGTCTGTAAGTTCCCTCAATAGCTCACCCAGAGTCCACACACGGGCCTCGCCTGCCTCCCCTCTGGTTCCGGGGCTCCTTCTGGATGTTGGGGGTGCTCTGCCTGTGTGGCTCTTCAGGGAACACGCGTGCACCAACACTCCCATGGCGTGCCAGGGACCAAGCTGTGACCCGACGCAGCCTTTGCCACCCCAGCTGCTCCCAGCCCCTCCTCTGCCCTGCCCATCACCTGAGCCCCAGGCGCTGGACTTGTGGGGAGACAGGGCCGCCCGCCCCCCGAGGGGGTGTCGGAGGGCACGTTGGGAGAGGGGCTGGATGCACCAGATCTCATGGCATGAATGGCACATTCTAGGTGTCTGTGGTCCAGGACACAGCAGGGAGAGAGGGCATGGGTCCAGGGGGCGTGGGCTTCTCCGGCCTGGCTAGGAGGTTGCGTGGGCAAAGGCGGAATGTTGCCTGAGAGTGGGGAGGGGGCTTCCCCGGGGCCTGCCGTGGAGTCAGGTGGTCAACCCAGACACAATGAAGGGACTTGGTTCCAAGCACAGGAGTGATCCTGGGCTCTCCGTCTCTGATGGCCACAGACCCTTGGTCCAGCTTTGCCTCTAGGCCAGGCCAGCACTTGGGGGTCAGAAGATCCACTAGTCCAGCAAGTGGAGAGACAGGGACTCAAAGAGAGACAGGAGCTCAGAGGAAAGACGGGGACTCACGGGAGAGATGGGGGCTCAAAGGAGAGCCTGGCCCATGGCACAGCCCACTGACCCTGAGGGGTTGCATGCACTCAGCCAGGGGTGCAGGAACCAGCTTCTACCAACAGATGCCCCGAGCCCAGGACTTGGGTGAGACATAGCCCATAAGTCCATCTCGTAGTGCTGCAGACCCAGCCAGGCCTGGGTGCACCTAGATCCCACGTCTACCCTGGAGTGCCCGGTCATAGGTGGGCAGGTGCCAGCTGGCAGTCTTAGACGTGGGACCCAGAGAGACCAGGCAGCCGTACCCCTCTGCAGTGGGCAGCCTGTGCTCACACTCCACCAGATTCCTCAACACCTCGCAGCCCTTGGCAGATGGGAGGTCACCATTGTCTTCTAGTCCCTTGAAAAAACACACACGAAGCATGAGTCAGAAGACATGGCCCTCTGGAGACCACCGACATCCCAATGTAGATATAACTAGAGCAACAGTTGCTCCATCAGGAGAGTTCCAGAGGCCACGGCCGAGCCTAGCAAGGCCTTGAGAGAGATCAAGATCCCCATCTAACAGATGCAGGGGTGGAGGCCAGAGAGGCCCGAGAACTTGGGGAGGTGAAGGCTGAGCCAGGTGTGAGCACAGGGGACAGCAGTGACCCCATCCATCGGGGGCAGCGGATGACATAACGCCTCTGAAGCTCATCCACCACCTTCCACTCCAGGGCTGCCGTGACCCACCCATGCCGGAGACTCACCCGCTGCCTGATGGCCGCCAGGACCTTCTGCAAGTCGTGAGACGGAAGGGACCGCTTCAGAAGCGCGTCAAAGCCCGAGTGCGCCATCAGGCTGGCCACCATCTTCCGGCCATAAAACCTGCCCGAAGAAAGAGCGAGTGGGAAAACTGGCCTCAGAATGCAATACGGGTGCGCCCACAGCTTGGCATCATTGTCCTGACTAAAGTCAGGGTTTTTCATGCTCTTTCTAATCGTGAAAGGAATCCCTGCCCAGTTAAAAATAATCAGTAGGCCAGGCACGGTGGCTCAAGCCTGTCATCCCAGCACTTTGGGAGGCCAAGGTGAGAGGTTCGTTCTAGACCAGTCTGGGTGACTTGGTGAGACCTCATCTCTACAATAAATTAAAAAATTAGTCTGGCGTGGCAGCACGCCCCTGTAGTTCCAGCTACTTGGAAGGCTGAGACGAAGATCGCTGGAGCCCAGCGGGTCGAGGCTGGGGTGGCCGGGAGCGTGCCCCTGCACTCCAGCCTGGGTGATGGAGTGAGACTCCAACTCAAAAAAAAGAATAATCAGTAAAAGAATAAACACGTCCATAATCCCACAACCCAGGAGAGATTGCTGTGAGCATGTTTCGGTTCTCCATACCACTTTTCCTCCACAAACACATCTCAAGTGACATCGGAATGTGCACACAAGACAGAGAAGACGTGCGGCCAGGAGCGTGGGCTGCTCCGGCCTGGCTGGGAGGTTGCGTGGGCAAAGGCAGAAGGTTGCCTGAGAGTGGGGAGGGGGCTTATTGCTTGACCCCTAATCATACTTTGTGTTCCGTGAGACTGCCTGTGAGCACCCTTTTCGACGGCTGCACAGTATTCCGTCAAAGGGCTATGTCAGAAGGTACTTGGCTTTTTTCTAGTACGGGACGGTCTGAGAAAGGGTGTGGTGGGACAGAGTGGGGGGGCGTGGACATGGTGAACAGGGGCTGGGGGAACCACGGAGGGCTTCACGGAAGAGGTGCCCCTTGGGCTGGGACTCAAAAGACGAGTAGGCATTCACAAGTGGGCAGCATCGGGAAGTACGTAGAGGAGGGGGCCTCTCCAGGGTGACAGGTCGGCAAGACTCGGTGGGCCTGGACCCAGGGAGAGGACAGACCGGAGACAGGCAGAACCATCCAGGGGGACAAGCACCGGAGCCGGGGAGGGACTGGACAGGCCCACTGACCTCGCAGCGGTGTGGAGGAGGGGAGGCCTGTCACAGCCTAGGCCAGGACAGGGAGGGCCACGTGGGCTGCAGGAGTGCAGAGAGGAAGGGGCTGGCAGGAGGCGGAGTAGGAAGTGCCTTCCCTCAATCGCAAGGTGACCCCTGCTTTGCTTTCTGCTCAGGAAAGCAGAAGAAGAAGGTGCCGGAGAAGCCCGTGGCCTCCGCCTGCTGGGTGGACGCCAGGTCTCTGCACACCACCAAGACCCAGAAGGCGGCAGCCCCAGCAGGGCTTTCCTTCCCAGGCCAGGTGGAGTACGGCAAGTTGTGAGACGGAAGGGACTGCTTCAAAAGTGCGTCAAAGCCCGAGTGCTTTGTGCCTGGCCCCTCCATCCGCACTGCACGTCGGCTCGGGGTTGTTCAGTGGCTGGCCCTGCCCCTGCAGGCCTGCTCTCCCCCGAAAGCTTCAGTCCAAGGCCCAGTGGTGCCATGTGTCTCAGACATGTTCAACCGCTGCTAAACTCAGAAATTCTCCACAATGCCCCCAAGATCACGCCCGAGAATTAACCAAAAAGCTGATGAGCTAAGAAGGGCTCGCTCGTGGTATCGTCCCTAGACCACATGTCCTTCAGAAACAGGCAGTGCAAGGAGTGTGCGAGTGTGAAGACCACGTCGCCAGAGCTGCCTGGCCGACAGCACCGCTGACTCCAAGACCCCTGTGACTCCAGAGATGTCACAACGCGGGGGTGCGTGTGTCTTGGAGCCAACGACATGCAGGTGCTCCACTTGGCCCTGTGGGCGACTTAGAAACTCACAGTGATTTTAATGAGAACACAGCCAGAGAAGAAGGCCTAGGAGGAAGCCAGGAGTTCGTTTAGGGACACTGAGCACTGGAGGTGATGCAAGACACATGGGGCGGGTCCCATGGGGGCATCAGAGATGCGGGACCGATGACCCCAGCTGGAGGGGCAGGCCAGGAAGCATCAGAGCTGGCCAGTGGCTGGAGCTGCGGGCAGTGAAGCCTAGGAGAGGGGCGGGGAGTGAAGACCCCTGAGGAAGCCAGCCACCCACACCCAGGCGGCAGGTGGGAACCACGTCCACGGGGAACAGGCAGTGCCTGGAACCCAGGTGGCACAGGGAGCTGGGAGGGAGGGAGGATGTTGACCCCGTTTTGGTGAGAGATGGAGTGAGGGACGCTAAGGTCCCAGGACACCCCATCTGCAGGAGAGAGAGAGAACAACAGCTCCCGCCAACATTGACAGGTCAGAGTGAGGGACGCTGAGGTCGAGGACACCCCATCTTGACTTCCATCCCTCGACCAACAGCCAAAACCCAATGAATCTGCAAACCCCCCAGTGACCCTCATTTCAGCAAACAGCACCACCCTTCTCCCTGCTGCCCAGGGTGAGAACCTCAGAGCGCCTGAAGTCCCCTCTGACACCCTCACCACCTGCGTCCTGCTTACTCTACACTCAGAATACAGCATGGCCACCCCAGTTCTCTGAGCCTCCAGCTCCTGCCTGGTGGGCAGCCCCTGCCTGTCTGTGCCCCTCCTGCGTCCCTGCCTCTCTCCACCAGGCTGAGAGGTGTTTTTACCAAATGGCTGGCAGGCACATCAAGACGCACCCAAACTCATCAGCCATCAGGGTGCGTGCTCGGAACAGCAGTGAGCTACCACGCGGACCCATTCCATCCAGACCAACTAGAAATCCAGGTATTTGAGGGGGCAGCCTGAGTGCACCACCCACGCGGCACCCTCTGGAGCCACCAGGCGCTCTGTCTCTAGGGGTGGGAAGGAGGGAGGGGTGAGATGCACATACCCATCTCCAGACGGGACGACATGCCACCTAGCTCAACCGTCAGACCCACCCCTCCTGCTTCAAGCCCCCACTGACTCCCACACTGCACACATGACTCCAAGTTCCAGCTCCGGACCGTGGCCTGGGAGAACCTGGTGACCAGGGCTGTCCTCGCCCCACCCACTCACTGCGCTCCCCAGCCTGGGCACCGTCGCCCAGATTGTCAAGCCTGCTCCCTCCCGGGGCCTGTGCCTGGGACCTCGCACCCAGATCCCCTCAGCAGGCCTGTCCACAGGGATCTCCCATCCTCACTCCAAGGTCACTCTTTAAGAAGCCTCCTCCACCCTCTGTCTAAGTAGCCCACCCTGTCTCCATTTGTCTTCTTGGTATTTTTCTATGCCCTTTATCCATGTCTAAGATCATCATAACATTGCATTGCTTCTGTTCCCTCGGCTAGGAGGTAAGTTCTGACAACCAGGCTTCCTGTTTCTCACCCTCTGCCCTGCCTGGGAAAACAGAGCTCGTTAAATACCTCAGGAAAACATGGCTGACTGTCTTACAGAGAAGGGTCTTGTCGAGAATGGTTCTGGGAGACAGAAACAAAGAAACGCTTGGTGGGCAGAGGGGGCTGGAAGGCGAGGGTGGGGGCAGGGCGCTCCCTGAACGGCTTGGCCATGGTGTTGGGCATGCTGTGAGGACAGGACACAGCTCTGTCCACCCAACTGTCCCTCCGCAGCACCCTGGGACACAACCCACATGCTCTGGGCCCCTCGGGCTGGCTTGCTCCACCCTGGGCCCTGGCCCTGCCCTACCTGGTGTCCTGGTTGGAGTCCTGGGCCAGCCTCAGCAGGTTGTACACCAACATATCTGTGCTGACCCTGGGACCCGCGAGAAGCTTCTCAGCACTGATCTGCTCCAGCACGGCCGAGAGGTGTCGAGCAGTGCACTTCCGGACCAGAGGGTTCCGGTGGCTGTAAGCACAGTCGTGGTAGGGGACCCGCCTCAGGACAGGGCTGGCATCCCCAGGCCGGCACAGCGGGTCTGCCCTCCTAGACCCAGGGCTATGCCAGTGGGGGCTCCAGGACCTGCCTCAGGCAGGCCGAAGGGTCTTCCTAACAGTAGGGACAGCAGTCAACACCCCGAGGCTGCACGATGTCTCCAGGTAGCCCCTTGTCTCCACGTACGTGGTCTCTAGTGTCTAACACACCTTCCCATTTCCCCCCTCAAAAGCGTCCTACCCAGTCAGAGTCTCTCTTCTCCCCTGGGCTCCCAAGCTTGAGAGCAACCTCGGCCCTTCTCGCCTCACCGAGCACCCAGTCCAGGACCGTGGGAACCGAGCCCGCTGGGAAGCAGGGCCCCTCCTCCCTCAGCTGAGTGGGGGTGCCTGCTGTGAGCCCATCCACTCAGACCTCCTGACCTCCTAAAGGGCCCCGAAGCCTCAATTCCTTCCCTCCCTCCCTCTCACCCCTCTCCCAGCTTCCCCTCCTCCTTCCACCTCCCAAGGTCGGCCGCCCCACCCAAGTGGCCACGCACTAGACACCGGCTGAGGTGAGGGCTGCCAGGGAGCGGGCAGGGGTCACACCCTCCACCATGGCTGCCAGGGCACGGCCAGTGGCTCTCTGGATGAACTCGCTGGCGTTGCCCATCTTCTGGAGAAGGCAGCGGGCGATCTCCTCAGCCTCGGGGTCCATGCTCTTCCTCAGGGCCCGGAAGAGGTCACCCAGCGTGCGAATGGCCAGGCGGGACACCCTGGAGCGGAGGTTGGAGACCTGGAGAGAAAGAGAGACCTCTGCAGGACGTTGACCATGCCCACACTCTGGAGCCTGCAGGGAAAGGGCCCGCGCCATCCGCCCCAGCCCAGGCCTGCCTCGCTGGGGCCCAAGAGCCTTGGAGCTCTGAACAGAACAGCCCACTGGGTTACCAGCACAAATGGGCCCCTCACTGTCACTACCACTTGGACATGGACAGCACTCGGTCTCCAAATGGATTCACAACTTTAGAAGCAGGGACCCTATGACACCCATTTCCAGAGGAAGACACAGACCCCCAGGCAACGAGCAGGACGCACGGGCTCCCTCCCACGCAGCCCGGACCTCAGCGTGTCCACACAGCATCCCGTGGTCACACCTGCCTCCCCAGGCTGGGTACAGCTTCCATGTGAGGTCAGACGTGTCCTGCAGCCTCTCTGGGCCAGCTGAGACCCAGCCAGTGCCCACAAGAAAGGCCCCGGGAATCTACAGCCACCCTGGGACACGCCATCCCGTCTCAGGCATTGCAAGGACAGAGAACGATGCAGACTGGGACAAACAGACACAAAGGGTTCTCATTGTTTCAATTCCCCAAGATTGCAAACAAGGAAGGCCCTGGCCTCAGTCTTCCAATCTGATAAATGGGTGGCCACCTCCTGCCTTGGAGGCCAGGGGCAGAGCAGCGGGCAGGGACCCCGTGTGCCAGGAGCCACGGCCTCTGAAGCTGCTGGGGACCACGCTGGGCAGCCGGGGCAGGGCCAAGAGCACGGTACACACCTCCCCGGTCACCGCCAAGCACACGTCATGTAGCCTCCCAGCGAGGACCTCAGGGTGGCAGGCCGCCAGGCGCCGCACGCTCACCAGGGCCTTCTCCTTCACCTGCCTGAGAAGCAAAGCCCAGCCCCGTCTCCACCTTGCTCCGCAGAGCCAGGCACCCTGGTCCCGCCCCACCACCCTCCTGCAGCCAGGAGCAGGTCCTGGTGACCCAGTCTGGAATCCTAACCCCTCAGCAAAGGTCCTCTCACAGGCCCGGCTGCCCCAACTCGGGCCGCGCTGGCATGGCACCCGCCCCTGTGGCCTGTTTGAGTCCTTGGCACAGAACCGACGCCTTCAAAGAAAGCCAGAGCAGGGAGGGCTGGATGGGAGGCTCCCACAGATGCTCCAAGCCCCGTGGCATCACTTTGTCCATGACCCAGACTCTGCCAGGACGTGGACAGAGCACTCAGAACTGGTCAAACATGGCTCAGGGAAACCACGGGCCACGACCTCTGCTGGGCCCACCTGTGGGGTCAGGTTCACCCTGACCACGAGACTCTGGTGTGTCACGAAGTCATGCACAGGCGGCACAGAAGGTCCAGACACAAGAGGCCAGAGCCCCTATGCATGTGCACACACACTTGCACACATATGCACACTCATTACACACACACCCTCCCGGGACAGAGCTGTCCTCCCACCCCCTGCCAAGCCTCTCACCAGTCACTGCTGCCCAGGCACTGGAGGGCGTCCACCAGCCCCAGCTCCGGGTTCGAGAAAGGCCGCGCCTCCTTGAAGGCTCTCAGGTCCAGCTCCTCCTCCTCTTCGATCCACTTGGGAGACCCCAGCATGAGCACCGCGGGGAGCGAGTTCGCTGCATTCCCCAGAAAGAAGGAAACAGGTGGTTTCACGGAAGGACTGATGGAGCCTATGGCCCCTCTCCACCCCGGCCCGCAGGGCCTGACGCAGCCTGAGCCCACCTGACAGAGGCCAGGGCCCGGAGAGACGGGAGACCTGCGCCTAGTACCCTCTCCACCTCAGCTTCCTGGCCGCCCCACCCTTGTCCATAGGGCTGTCTGAGCTCATGGGCCTTGACGTGCCGCTGGGGCCCACCAACCTGCCCGCCTTTGCTGCGAGCCCCACATCCTCCACACCAGGAATGAATGACAGGCCTCGCCCCCCATTCGTCCCCTCCCCTCCAGCCATCCAGCCCTCTGTCACCCTTGCAGGGACACGTCCGAGGGCAGATGGCTGAGGAGGGCATGGCCACAGTGAAAGCCCTGAGACAGTCACAGCTAACTGACACCGGATGCAGTTAGCTCACAGGGACTCGTGGCAGGCTGTCCTTCCTTCAGCCATCTCCCGGCTTGTCCTGGGGACAGATTCTGGAGTCACAGTCTCCCAGAGCAGGAAGGCCCTCAGAGGCCACCTGACTAGTCCCAAGCCCTAAGACGGTCGGGGACAACCAAGGTCACAGTCCTGAAGCTCCATCTCCTCCAGCCAGAAGTAGACACAGGGCCAGACTGTCAGGCAACTTAAGGGATTCCGCGTCCACCCTCAGGAGAGAGGAGGAGGAGGGCCAAGAGGTTCACTTGGCCGCAGGATGGCTCTGAGTGGAGTGGTGGCTTCTTGCTTGCGTCCAACATTCCTGACCTGCGTGAAGACCTTCTCTCCACCCACACCTTCACCCTCCAAACATACACGGGTCACATCACGAGAGACAACAACAGGCTGCCCTGGGACAAGTTGTGAGCCAGTCTCAGCCTCATCACCCTGAGGGACCCTGGCTGACCACGGGCGACCTCAGGTGACTGCGGGTCTTGGTCCTGCTGCCTGTCAGATCAGCGTTTCCCAGCTGTCATGCCCTCCCCACTTCCATGATTTGTTCCTATCTTAACAACCTGCCCCTGGGTCCCCAGCCCTGCAGTTGTCGTTGTGTTTTCTGAGTCTCTGTCTTCCTGCCAGCGCCTCCCGGATGGCTTCCCAAAACCGAGACCCAGCTGCCACCAGCATCAAGCCTAGCAGGGGCATCGCCCAGGGCCCCATGGGCAGAAGGCTACAGCAGGAGCTGATGACCCTTGTGATGTCTGGTGACAAAGGAATTTCTGCTTTCCGAATCAGACAACCTTTTCAAATGGGTAGAGACCATCCACAGAGCAGGTATAAGCTCTCTCCGGAGTTCCCAGCGGCTACCCTGAAGATGCACCCGCGGTGAAGTTCCTTACACCCTACTACCACCCCAACGTGGACACCCAGAGTAACATCTGCCTGGACATCTGAAGGACAAGTCATCTGCCCTCTATGATGTGAGGACCGTCCCGCTTTCCATCCAGAGCCTGCTAGGAGAACCCAACAACCCTTTAAATACACATGCTGCCAAACTCTGGAAAAACCCCACAGCTTGTAAGAAGCACCTGCAAGAAAACTACTCAAAGCAGGTCTCCAGTCAGGAGCCCTGACCCAAGCTGTCCAGCCTCTCCTGTGTCATCTTTTATTTTATCTTTTCTTAGATGATCTGTCCTTTCCTGTAGCTGTAGTGTTTTCTTTGTTTTGTTTGTTTTTAAATTAAGTCTTTGGTTGAGTCCTTGTGATGTATATTAAGTAAATATGTTTTAGTTGTTTTTTTCCTTAAAAACCTGCCCCTTTATTTACCTTGTCCTCTTCTTCAAATCAAGCCACTCTTCAAATCCTAAAGAAACTTATTCTAAAGGGAATTTGGGAGGATTTTTTGGTTTTTGGTTTGTTCCTTTTTTTTTTTTTTTTTTTTTTTTTTTTCTTGAGTTGGAGTCTCACTCTGTCGCCCAGGCTGGAGTGCAGTGGCACACTCATGGCCACTGCAGCCTCAACCTGCTGGGCTCAAGCGATCCTTCCGCCTCAGTCTTCCAAGTAGCTGGAATTTTGTGTCCCTACCATAAGTGGTTAGTTGACATTACTTGTCATGGACTACGATAAATATTTACAGTAAAAGAGAAACAATGTTAAAGCTCCAGCCAGAAGATCACAGTGGGCTCTGATCTGGGTCCCTGAGCTTGAGGGGTGTCTGTTCCCAAAGGGAGGAGCTCGGGGCCAAACAGATGAAGACTCTCCCCCCAAAGCGACCTGGAGGGGGCAGGCAGTGAGGAGGAGTGAGCGGGCATCCCTTGTGGCACAGAAGCCACGCTCCACTCCACGGCCGCTGCCCACCACGGCCCATGCCCACAGAGACTCGGTGCCAGGCTGGCTGCAAGTGATTTTGTGGCAAAATCTTTTCAAATGAAAGCTCATGTGAATGTCACAAAAAGTGAGGCAAATAGAGGCTTCTGGTAGGAAGGGGACGTCCTTGTCCCTACCCTGTGGCCTCGGCACCACTGAGTCCTCTGACTCCACCAGCCTCCCCCCCAGCCCTGCCCCTCACAAGACCGCAGGCAGGAAACCAGGTCTTCCCAGAATGTTCTCTCCTCTTCCTGCCGTTCCCAGCTACCCCCTTGGATGCCGGCGTCCAGCATCGGCCCTGTTGCTCTGGTCACTCCTCCAGGACACGTCACACCGGCTGGGCATGTCCCAGGGTCACAGATAACTGAGTCCACATGCCTGGCAATGTGACCAGCAGCCCAGGCTGACCCGGTCCACGGGGGCACGGGCAGAGGCCAAGCACGAGTCCCCTGCGCCATGCCTCAGAGCGCCCAAGGCCGTGCAGGCAGGCACACGTGTGCCCCGTCAGGTCTACCCACCTGAGGCGTGGCGGGCGAGGCTGGGCTCCTGCCTGCTGACGGGGATGGCGGGCAGTGAGGACCGACTGGCCCGCTTCCTCAAGACGCCACTGGTGCTGCTTCTGTGGGGGCTGTTCAGCCCAGTGGGCACCGACAGGGTCCCACTGCCCCGGAGCGGAAGGAGGCCTGTGCAGGCAGGGGGTTCAGGACAAGCCGGTCCTGTGGTCTCAAGGTCCCCTTGGACCTCCCCGGCAGGTGGAGCGCGGCTCCCAGCCTACTCGGGATGGGAGGGTGGGCACCACGGACAACCAACATCTGGAGGTCGGGAACCCAGGGGTCAGAGTCAGCCAAGATGTCTCCTGGCCTGAGGGGGTCCCACCCCAGGCACCCAGTACCTTCCTTCACCAGGGGCCTTGGGGCGCCCGAGCCCTGGGGCGTCGGCCCCCACGCCCACTCCGGCTTCCGCGCTGGCTCTGGCTTCCACAATCTCTCCGGCTCCTGCACCCTCTCTGGCTCCCACACCCCCCGGAGACGCTCCAGCTCCTTCATCTGCCTCAGTCGCATTTTCTCCCGTGCGGACTTGGAGATGGTGACTTGAGTCTGGCGCAAGGTCAAGGCAAACTCTTTTAGCCTTGAGGACCCAGCCGGACTTTCTGTACCTGTGTTCGTTCCTTCAGTCATCAAATGAGCATGTCAGCCAGACGCAGTCACTCACACCTGGAATCCCAGCACTTTGGGAGGTTGACATAAGAGGATCACAGGAAGCCAGGAGTTCGAGACCAGCCTGGGCAACATAGCAAGACCTCGTCTCTACAAAAAATACAAACATCAGCTGGGCATGGCGGCACGTGCCTGGAGTGTCAGCCACTTGGGAGGCTGAGGTGGGAGGAC
The DNA here is from genome assembly GCF_000164805.1 of Carlito syrichta. Taxonomy (NCBI): domain Eukaryota; kingdom Metazoa; phylum Chordata; class Mammalia; order Primates; family Tarsiidae; genus Carlito; species Carlito syrichta. Next base: position 594,040 of record NW_007246171.1, read on the forward strand.
TGTCTGCGCCCAGGAGCTGTGATCGCACCACTGCACTCCAGCCTGGGCAACAGAGTGAGACCCTGTCTCTAAAAGAATTAGAATTTCTATGTTTTTAAAGTGTGAGTGTCCCCTGTGTGCCTGTCGTTGCCCTGGAAGTGAACGGAAACGACACAGTCCTTGCTTCACGAGAGTCCATGGACTGGGGGCCAAAACCCAGATGGATCTCCAGCACCAGGCAGCATGTGCTGAAAGCAAGAAAAAAAGGACAGTGCTTTCCTTCCAGACAGGCTGAGGGACTCCTCTACGCAAGGAGGGAGCAGGCCACAGAGTCCTAGGAGGGCTGGTGCAAAGGCCCTGTGACTGCCGTGTTCTTGGCTGGAGGGGACAGGGGGACAGTGGGTCCAGTGGGACTGCCTGGAGCTCTGAGAAGCAGTAGGACACAGTATGGGGAAGTGGCAGGAGTCACACGGGCCTCATCGTCCATGGGAGGACGGAGCCGCTCCTCGGAAGGACACAGGAAGCCGGTTAAGGTTTGAATTGAGTGGTGACATGACACGACGTCATGGGGGGGGGTCTCTAAGTGCTGTTTGTAATAACTTTACTCTGAAGCAGCTGAAGACTCATAAGGAGCCACCAAGACAGAACCAAGACAGCCGTGTCCCCCCACCGGCTTCCCCAGAGACAGCATCTTCCACATCTACAGGGCACACCGACTTCTGCCCCTAGGAGCCCTCCGACTTGGAGGGAGGGCGGGAAGGCAGCTGGGCCTGCGAGCAAGTGGTGGCAGAGCCAGGGGGCACCCGGGATGGGGACAGTGCCTGGTCAGATTCTGGCTGTGCTTCAAAGACTGAGCTTATGGTCTTGACCGAGATGCGGGGTGTGGGGAGAGAAAAGGTGGCACCCACAACAGCCTCAGACTCTCGGCCCAAGTGGCTGGAAGTGCCTGTCGCTGCCCTCCGTAGCAGGGACCCTGGGAAAGAGGTTTGTGAGGTGGGCTCGAGGACGGAGGGTGGAACAGGGCAAGCTGGACATGGGATGCTGAGTAGCCTTGCATATGCGTGTCTGGGGGTCGGGAAGGTCGAGGCCGGCGAGGGGGAATCGGGGGTCCTCACGGTGGCTCACACCTCGGCATGGAGCCGGCACTCAATGCCTGGCAAGAGGCCAGAGGGCCAGGCACTGGGGGCTCCAGAGGACAGCGTGTCTGGGGACTCTGGCCCCCAGAGCTCAGGGAGAGGAGGAGGGACCCGCAGAAAAAGGGCCTTTGAGTGGGCGGAGAACCAGGGAAGAGCCGCCCCCCACCCCCCACGCCACCCCTGGTGGGTGAGCTGCACGTTATGTCGGAAGCTGGGGTGTCCAGCCTGGGCAACATAGTGAGACCCTGTCTCTACAAAAAATTAGCTGGGCATGGTGGGGCCGGTAGTCCTAACTATTTGGGAGGTTAAGTTGGGAGGATTACTTGAGCCCAGGAGTCTGAGGCTGCGATGAGCTGGGAGAGGCCTGGGAGTCAGAGTGAGAATTTGACTAAATATATATTTTTTTTCACTAATAAATTAACTTTTTTACTTTATAAGCCTTTTACTATTTCTTTTGCTCTTTTGTGATAACATTTGCTTAAAACACAAACACCAGCAGGGAACAGTAGCTCACACCTGTAATCCCAGCATTTGGGAGACATAGAAGGGAGGATTGCTTGAGCCCAGGAGTTTAAGACCAGCCTGGACAACATAGCAAGACCCCATCTCTATTAAATCAAAAGAATTAGCCAGGCGTGGTGATGCCTGCCTGTAGCCCACCTACACAGGAGACTGAGGCGGGAGGATCGCCTGAGCCCAGAAGGCTGAGGCTGCAGAGAGCCATAATCATGCCACTGCACTCCAGCCTGGGCAACAGTGAGGCCCCGATTTACACACTCACACACACATACACACACCAAAAAAAAAAGCTGAATGTTGGTCAAGGGAGGAGAGGACTGAGACAGGGTGCCTCTGGGAGGGGAAGGTCACGGCTGCCTGTGATGTGGCAGCTCCATTGGGTAGCTCTGAGGAAAGTCTGCTGGCGGGGATGCAGAGAATGGGCAGGGACGTGACAGTGGCTTCCCTGGTTCTGCTCGCTGGCCTCAGAGGACGCGGGCCACAGAACTGGGAAGCAGGCGGGATGCCCCCATTCCACAGGGCTCCCTGGGAGGCAGGGGAGGGAGCGAGCGCTGGAGGGCGCACCAGGTGGGTGGGCAGGGCGGTGGGCAGGCCTGAGATGGAGGATCATCGCAGTTGAGCCCCTGGGGCCACTGTGACTGATGTCAGGCCAGGGTGTGGCCGGGAGGCGGAGGACGGGACGGCCGCACAATACAGGACACCCTGCTTCTGCCTCCTCTGAGCCCTCGAGTGGGGAGGCTGCGGTGCCGGCAGGGAGACTAACTCCCAGAGCACAGGCACATGGGCCACACCATCAGCGTCTAGTAGTGAGCACAGTCCCGTGGCAGTGGCTCCCAGTGCCACCAAGGCCGCCCGGCTGGGGAGTGCTCCTCCAAGGTCCCCTGAGAAGGGCCTGGGCACCGCTTGGCTGAGGGCTTGTCAGCTGTCCCCGCTGCTGTCCCGGGCGCTGGCCCAGACGACAGCTGGTTCCCCTAAGCCCTCTTGCCCATGGCCCCGGGTGACCTCTGTGTCCCCATCGGCCCCGCCCATGGTGGACAAAGTCTCCTCCCCATCCACCCTTCCCCATCCTCCTGTCCCCCCTGCCATCCCCTCGCCCCAGCCCTCCTGCCGTCTTCCTCTAAACCTTCCTTACTCTGCTCCGTTTGTCACCAGCTAGTCCAGGCTTGTATATTTCAGAGGTTTCCTGGCCTCCCCCCGAAGGTCTCCCTTGGCTCTCAGCCCCCCTCTGCCTCCCCAGGCACCTTGTTGCTGGTCCCCTTCTGGTCCTCTTCCTGCAGCTGGGGATGGGCGTCTTTGGCACGGCCACGGGAGAAGACTGTCCGCATGGGGTCCGAGAGAGATGAAGGCAGGGTGGGCTTCTGGGCAGCCGCAGGCCTGGCTCCAGCCACGGCTTCTGGCTCTGAGGGGCCAAGAGCAGGGTTGGAGCTGGGAACCCCAGGCCCTCGGCTGCTCTGAGCTCGTGCCCAGAGGCTGGCAGGTCGCTCCCAGGCCTCCACCCTCTGCTCCACCCCGACAGAGAAGGCACACATTAGGTTTGCAGCACAGAGCAGCCGTGACAGGCACAGCTGGACTGTCTGTAGGGCATCGTCCTCCTTCATTCATTCATTCACTCACTCACTTATTCAACAATGACTGCACACCTCATCCCTAAACAAGCGAGAAATGAGGAGGCTGGGCAAGAAACAGGGTCAGATCTGTCATCTGGGAGGTCTAAGTTATGTCTGGGTATTTTTTTAGAGATACAGCCTCACTCTGTCACCCAGGCTGGAGTGCAGTGGCAGTCACAGCTCACCGCAGTCTTGACCCAGATCAAGCTATCCTCCCACCTCAGCTTCCCGAGTAGCTAGGACTACAGGCACCACTACAGATGGCTAATTTTTTAAGGGTGTTTTTTAGAGATGGGGTCTCACTATGTTGTCCAGGCTGATCTCACACCACTGGCCTCAAGTAATCCTGCCTCGGCCTCCCAAAGTGCTGGGATGACAGGCTTGTACCACTCTGCCCAGCCCAAGATATTGCCAGAGAACAGAAGTGTCTCTTACTTGGGAGGCGCGAACCTAAGGAGAAGAAAACATAAAACGGGTGCGTTGACCCATGGTACACCTTGGGCCCATCTGAAACCATAGCACAGCGTGATGGCCAGCGCTGGAAGGGGTCCGAGGAGGGAAGCCAGCGGGTCAAGTCCTTAGTGGATGGAAGCAGAGAGCCAGCAACCTTCAGACGCCCTTGTGTGGACAAAGTGCAAATTCACTTCCCAGGGCAGCAGAGCCATAACACCCTTTGTCCTTGCGAATTTCCCCAGGCCCTGGGTCTTAAAGGTGCATTTTCCAGTATGGAGACAGGGCAGGAAGGGTTCATTAACCTTCTGCCTCCAGGGGCCACACCTCACCTCCAGGGCCATGCCTCACCTCCTGGGAACACACCTCACCTCCACGGCCACACCTCGCCTCCTGGGACAACCCCTCACCTCCTAAGGTTTAGAGCTCACCACCTAGGGTGAACCTGCCAATCAGGGGTCTGTCGAGATGGGACCGCCCTCTGCACCCCCCGAGGCAGGAAAAGCAGATTGAATCTGGGCCCCACAGAGCTCCCTCTGCCCTGTGGCCTTCTGCTAGGGACTCATCTGCGGGTGCTGGGAGAGGGGCCGGGAGAAGAGGGGCTTGGAAGGCTCCTGCCCAGAGGTGAGAGGCAAAGGGTCTGGTGGTCCAGGCCTGCGTGGCCAGACGAGGATGCCAGGAATGCCTCAGACCTGAAGCCTCCAACTCTGACAGTGCCACATGGGCACCCTGCGTGGGCACGGACACACAGGCAGCGTTGCCCCCGTGGGCATCAGAGGGCAGAGAGTCTCTCAGGACCGATTTCCCTGTCGCTCTCCTCTACCTGGACACTGAGGGCCACCCAGGGGGCCTGTCTGGTCTGGGCCTGGGACCTGGTTCTCAGGCACTGATGAACCAAAGCAGGGAGCCCTCGTGGACAGAGATCCTGGCCTAAGCCCCACGCAGGCATCCCCTGGGCAGCTCCTGAGGACACCGGGGCAGCCCGCTGAGCTCACTGTCACAGCCTGACCAGGGCAGGGGAAGCAGTGGCCACCGTGGTGTCTGTGTCAGGCCCAGCGCCAAGCCCTGACGCCAGGCCTCTTGGACAATGGCTTCCACCCTTCCCAGGGGTCCCACCTGCTGGGCTGATGGCAGAGGCTCTGCCAGGGAGCTGGAGAGATGGGAGGAGCGCCCTCCCCTCCTGCCAGTCAGCACAGCAGCTGCCTCCAGGGCACGCCGCCCCGAGCCAGGGCAGAGGACACTCTGCTCCCCCAACCTGCACACAGCAGCCTCACATCCCTGTGAAGGCCTGGGTTCCCCCTTTCCTGCCTCCCCACAGGGTCCAATCATCTGGCTGGAAAGGATCCCTCCCCCCTCTTCAAGGCTTCCTGGTGCACAGTGGCTCACACTGGTAATCCCAGGAGGCTGAGGCAGGAGGATCACTTGAGGCCAGGAGTTGGAAACAAGCCTGGGCAACACAGCGAGACCCTGTCTCTACAAAAAGTAAAAAGTTAGCAGGTATGGGGGCTTATGCCTGCAGCCCCAGCCACTAGGAAGGCTGAGGTGTGAGAATCACCTGAGCCTAGGAGGTCGAGGTGGCAGTGAACAATGATCAGACCCCTGCCCTCCAGCCTGGGTGACAGAGTAAGGCCAGGTCTCTAAAACAATAAAAAAACCTCCTGCCCAGCCCCCTCTCCTGCCTCTCCAGGGCTGGCCTGTTCGCCGTGCAGGCCTGTGTGCAAGTCACCCCTCAGCTCCCCAGCAGGGACGCTGCCCCAGACCTGCACCTCGCCACGGTGCAGGGGCAGTGAATGAGGCTTCCGGGTGAGCTAGCCTGATCACAGCCTCACAGGACTCAATGCAGGGCAGCATCCACTAGGAGCCTCGGTGCCCACACATCGGTCGGAAGCCCGTCCCTCTCTGGGCAGCTGCCTGGGCAGGGTTCGCAGCACACCCAGCAAAGCTTTTCCGCATGTGGGCCCCAGGTGGCTTCCTCCATGAGGACTGGACACGCCGCTTTCCAGTCCCCTCGGCCCTTATTCTGCTCCTAGGACCCAGCCTGGGACGCAGAGTCCAACAGCAGGGGCGTGTGGGGAGTACGTACCCAGAGGCGGAGGCAGCGCCTCCTGAGGTCCACGCTCCCGCAGCAGCCTTAAAAGAACCGCAGAGAAGGGCGTCACGAGAAGAGGACCGGGGACAGGCCAGAGGAGCCTAGGACGGGTGCTGGCCAGGATGGGGACACGGGCCGGGGGCTGTCATTCCAGCCAAGGCTCTGGGATGGGCCCAGGCAGCAGGAGACGCGGGTTCGTCATTAACACGAGGCAGGGAACCAGGGGCCAGGCCAGGTGGGGTCCAGACACAGCATCCAGCCCCGTGTCCCCGGGAGACACTGAGTCTTACAGATGCCCCACCTCCACCCCGCTGTGGGACTTGGGCCTGTGGGGTCGCCAGGGCTGCCGTGGACGAGGGTGACCCGCCTCCCCATGCAGAGGACCCCGAGTCCACGCTCTTCAGATGGCCCCAGCCCTTGAGAGCTCTGCGGCCCCCAAATATCCCTCACGACCGCCCTCATCCCTGTCCCTGGGGCCTGGCGGGACTGGACCCCTTCACTGTGAACAGAGAACCCCAGCTTTACACCAGAGGCTCAGGACCCACCACCGCCAGAAGGGAGGCAGGGACATCCAGCACTGCTTTTAATTGCGACCAAGTCAGACGCAGCAGTCACTCATCCTGCAGACCCCCGCTGAAGACCCACTGTGTGCCAAGCCCCGTTCTAACTCACTGAACATGCACTGTGTGCCATGGCTTGTTCTAACTCACTGAAGACTCACTGTGCATCGGGACTTATTCTAAGTCACTGAAGACCCACTGTGTGCCAGGCTCTGTTCTAACTCACTGAAGACCCACTGTGCACCGGGCCTGTTCTAACTTGCTGAAGACCCACTGTGTGCCAGGCCCTGTTCTAATTCACTGAAGACCCACTGTGCTCCATGACTTATTCTAAGTCACTTAAGACCCACTGTGTGCCAGGCTCCATTCTAACGCTGAAAACCCACTGTGTGCCACGGCTTGTTCTACCTCCCTGAACACCAATTGTGTGCCTTTCACTGGGAGGTCAGGAAGAGAACAGGAGGAAGGGGAGAGAAGGACAGGTCAAGGGCCACGTGGACTCCAGTGGTGCAAAACGTCAAGAGTGGCAAGGTGGGAGGAAAGGCCAGGCGGGGCCACAGAGTCAGCGACCGTCATGGGAGGCCGAGGCCGTGGCTGAGCAGGAGGGAAGGAGGATGGGGTGGTGACTAGGAGGGAGAGGCCGCGGCTGAGGCCATGGTCAATACAGAGGCTGGCAGGGAACTCAGCCCAGGAGCAGGACCACAAATGGGGCCACACCCACAGAGCTGGAGAAGTGTATGGATGTGCATGTCTGTGTGTGTGTGTGTGTGTGTGTGTGTGTGTGTGTGTGTGTGTGTGTGTGTGTATGCACAGAGAGGAGGCTGCAGGGACACGAGAGGGAAGAAGCCAAAGCAATGCAAGAGCCCAGTCACCAGGCCGACGGACAGCAGGGGCCTGGCCGTGACCACGTGGGAAAGCCCAGCCTCTGGGTGTGAGTGCGTGGACACACAGATGTGCTCACACACATAAACCATGCATACTCACACACACATGATACATGCACACTCAGACACATGTGCTCACACATACACACACACTTTCATGTGTGTGTACTCACACGCATGTACTCACACGCATGTACACACATGAATGCTCCAGCACACATACATGCACACACACTAAGACACATGCTGTCACACACTTTCACATACACATGCTCACACACATGTATTCACACACATATGCCTCTGTAGGACACTGTCTTTCCCGCCTACCAGTCATAGCCCAGATGACAACACACAGGTCCTCTTCCCCTCTTCTCCAGGGGCACAAAGACCCCTTTTCAGTCCAAAGTGTGTGAGACTCCCCCCCCACACACACACACAGTCCCCCTCTATTCACAACACGCATGACACCACTATTCACTCAGCCGCCTTTGCACAACTAGGCACCTCCCACCACCTGGCAGCCCCGCCACCATCACCAGCAGAAGAGGCCGGCCACCCTGCTGGACACCCCACACCCACTTGCGGGGCTGAGCAGAGACAGCAACGAGGCTGTGGCCTCCCCAGGTCCACCACGAGCGGACCTGCCCTCCCCCGCCCAGCTGGCCGCCCCGAGCTTGCCGGGTGCAGAGGTCCAGCCAGGAGGAAGCCCAGCGGGTCTCGGGGGACAGAGGGGGTGGAGCCAGCGAGGAGGTGATAGAGGCTCTCACCGTGTGCGTGGAGGCCCCAGGCCCGTGGGGACATCCTGGCCTGGAGGCCAGGGGCCAGGATGGGTGCTGGACCCACAAGAGGAGGTCACCGTGCGCATCCTGGTCTTGGTGACAGGAGGGACCTCCAGGGCCCTGCGTGCCTTCTCACCATGGCAGTGCGGGTACCGCAGGGACATCGGCACCTGTGGGCAGGTGAGGGGGCAGGGGCTGGGCTGGTAGGTCTCACCCCTCACCTGTCCAGGAGCGGCAAGACTTGCCCAAGGCCACACGGCCGGTGGGGCCAAGAGGAAGCCCAGGCCAGCATCCCTCTCCTCTGCCCAGACCCTGGCTGAGATGGAGAGGGGCATGAGGCGAGAGGAATTATGAAACATGTGGACCAAGGGGTGAGGGGCCCCCATTCCAGGACAGGCGTCCTGTGGCCTCTGTGCCTCTGGACCACACGCACCGCCTAGGACCACACCTCCACTCCAGGGGCCACACCTCACCTCCTGCAGACCCTGGCGGCTCCCATGCCTGTCCGGGACCTTCTCTGTGTCCCCACTGGCCTCTGGGGTGGCGGGGATGCTCTGGATGGGAGGCATGGGCCTCGGCACCCCCAGCAGTCTCCGAGAGGGAACGCGTGGGATGGCGCCCCACAGGGGGACCCCTCGGGGGTCTCTGCCGGGATCCAGGGAGGCTGCATGGGGGAAGAGGAGTCAGTTAGTCCCGGAAGAATAGGAAGTGAGAGGGGACATTCAGAAGGCGGCAACAGGACCCCGTGTCCAGGAGACTGGAATGACCAGGAGAAGGTAGTGGCCGAGCTGCACACAGTGCAGGCTGAGCACAGGATGGCGCCGAGTGCCCTCGTCCCCGCCTGTAGGACTCAGCAGAAATCACTGTCCATGTCGCCACACAGATCCAGAGGGGGTGTGGGCAGAGAGGGAGCAGGTTCAGGAGTGGGGACAACCAGGCCTGCCCTGGTGGAAGCTGTGTGACCTTGGGTCAACCACAGTCTCTCTGAGCCCATGTGTGCTTCTGTAAAACAGGTTCACAAGACTTGGCAGTGCCTCTAAAGCGTCAAGCAAGCACGCAGCATGGGGCAGGGCCACGAGTTTCCTTCTGTTCCCTCCCTTGTCACTAACAACGTGGGGTGGCTGTTCTAACACGAGACACTGCTGCTGTGGTCTACAGGGCAGGCCATGCCTTCCTCTTCACCTGCACACTGTGTGCCCTCTCACACCCCCCCGGGTCCCCCGCCTCACACTGCAGAGACATCCAGCTGCATCCACATTGCTGCAAAGGTCTGGTTTTGTTCTTTATGGCTGCATAATACTCCATTGTGTATATGTACCACATTTTCTTTATCCAGTCCACTTTCAGTGGGCCTCTGGGTTGGCTCTATATTTCTGCCATTGTGAATAGTGTGGCAATAAACATGTGTGTGTAGGCATTTTGGGTAGAGGGATTTATGTTCCTCTGGGAATATTCCCAGGAGAGGGATTGTTGGGTCATATGGAAGGTCAATTTTTAGTTCTTTTAGGAATCACCACACTGCTTTCCTTAGAGGCTGAGCTAGCCTACACTCCCACCAACAGTGTAGAAGCATCTTCTCTGTACCCACGCCAGCCCCTGTTGTTTTTCCACTTATTAACAATGGTCATCCTGATGGGTGTTAGTGGCATCTCATTATAGTTTTGATTTGCATTTCCCTGGTGATTAGTGAAGCTGAGCCTCTCTTCATGTGTCTGTTGACTGCTTGTATGCCATCCTTTGAGAAGTGCCTGTTCATGTCCTTTGCCCACTTTGTAATAGGATTGTTTGTTTTTTCTTTCACTTTGAGTGCCTTGTAGATCCTAAATGTTAAGCTTTTCTTCAGATGCATGGCGTGCATATATTTTTTCCCCATTTCGTGGGTTGTCTCTTTGCTCTCTTCATGGTTTGTTTGTTTTTTTTTCTGGGCAGAACTTTTTAGTTCTGCTGTTGGGGGGAGGGAGGGAGAGAGGAAGGGATGAGGGAGCAGTTGACAACCCCCTGGGTACTTGGTCCACTATTGGATGAGAGAGGGTCAGCTAGAAGCCTGAGCTTCACCTGCACGCAGCCTGCTCATGTAGGCAATCCCCACTGGTACCCATAACTCTAAGCTAAAGGAATAAAGCTTTTAAAAATTGATAAAGTTGAAGAAACCATCTGTGAAGCCCCTTTTCTTTCCTCTCCCCCTCTTCCACCCTCTGGTCCACCTATCACTTCAAGGTCCAGCTCCTCCAGGAAGCTGCTCCACTGCCAGGGCTTAGTCTTTATTCTCTTTTCACCAAAGTACAGGGAAGGCAAGGTTGGTGTGTCCCCCAACCTCAGCACTGCACCCGACCAGGAATTGAGTATTTCTTTAAAAAACCTGCCTCATGCCTAGCACGCACTCCCCCACAGCCCCAGCTGGCTATTCAGCCCTGGAGCATTGTGTTCTGATGTGGTGTGGTGTCATATGATGTGCTGTGCTGTGTTGTGGTATGTTTAATTGTGTTGTATTGTGGTATAGTGTGTTGTGTTGTGATAGTGGTGTGGTGTGCTGTGTTGTGTTATGGTTGTGGTATGTTGTGTAGTATTGTGGTGTCATGTGTTGTGGTGTATTGTGATGGGATGCAAAGTGTGTTGTGTGTGTTGGGTGTGGTGTACTGTGGAATGGTGTGGCTTGGTGTGGTGTGATGTGTTGTGGTATGGTGTGGTTTGATGTGTTGTGGTACATTGCCTTATGTTGTGGTATGGTGTGGTGTGATATGTTATGTTGTGGTTGTTATGGTGAGGTGTGGTTTGGCATGTTGCAGTATGCTGTGTTGTGATGTGATGCGCTGTGTTGTGTTGTGGTATGTTGTGGTGTGGTGTGGTTTGGTGCAGTGTATTGTGATTTGGCGTGTTGTGCTGTGCTGTGTTGTGGTTAGTGTGGTGTGGTTTGGTGTGCTGTGTTGTGCTGAGTGTGCTATGCTGTGTTGTGGTATGGTATGGTGTGGTATGTTGTGCTGTGTTGGGTGTGCTGTGCCGTATTGTGCTGTGCTATGCTATGTTGTGCTGACGTCACCTATAGGGTGCCGAGACTGCAGAAGGAGGGCTGGCCGCCCTGTGGAGACGCCACCACCGGCCACACTGGGCCCACCAGACAGGGGCATGGAGGAGCCAGCCAGCCTCAGTAGGCGAGGCAGCCGGGCCCTGCGCTGGGGACCGGGAGCCGGCAGGCCACAGGGGCAGGTCACACCAGCCCTCTCCTTTGCCCCCACTGAAACTTTCGGGGATAAATGACGGCTGGAGACTTCAGCCCCCGGTGGGGGTCTGTGCCAGCAGCTCCAGGAGCTACACCTGGACGTCCTCATGAGCTTCTCAGGTCTCCAGCCACCGCTGCCGCCATGAGGTCCACCAGGGGCTCCTCCTGGGCTCCGGGTGTGCTCCTAGCTCCCAGGGAACAGAGACCCACCCGTGGCTCCAGGGGGCATCTCAGGGAGCGGGCAGCCAGCGACACCGTGCCTGTGAGAGCGGCCCCTTCCTAGGACTCCAAGGTGTCTTCCTCCTCTTGTCACCCAAGGACCCGTTACACAAGGTGCCAGAGGAGGAAGAGGAGGAGGCTGGCGGGACACTCCGCTCCTCCCCACACAGGGGCCCGAGTTCTGTGTCCAATTCGCAGCAAGCCATCACCGTAACACAGGCGTACTTGGGGAAACTGAAGCTCACAGGGTCCTTGCTCTGGTGGAGGTGACAGTCACACGCCTCATGCCCAGAGCCTGGTGGGGGTGACCATCACGGGTGGAATGCAGGTTTTAAATAGTCGCGCAAATGGCCCTTGTACGTAAAATTTGGGCCTCACTTTGGTCCCCATTTGGCCATTTGTATTCCTAACCCTGAACTGTACCCATCTTTAAAACACAAATTGTTTTTCTAAATTGTCACACAAGAAAAGACACATTGTAACCCATAAAAAAGAATGGAAGGAAAATAACAGGAAGAGCTGAGGGGCCTGGCGACAAGGGCGTTTGAGCCGGAAGCGGGAGGGTGGGGGTTAGCAGGCAGGGAAGGAGGAGGTAGGGGAAGCAATGGCAGGAGAGAACCTGTGAGCTCCAGGCCCTGGACGGCAGAGACCAAGGGGAGGAAGCAGCCCCATCGGGGTGACAGGCTGGGGCCTTGCAGGGCCGGAGGCTGCGGGCGCACTTGGGCCCTGGGTGTGGCACAGCCGTGGCCGTGACCAGCGTGAAGCTCCGGCAGTGCCAATGGGAAGGGTGGGCATCAAAGGAGGAATCTTTGGAGCAAACACTAGAAGTGGGGGGTGGGCAGGACATCCAGGAGGTGTGTGGATGCCTAGGAGGGTGGCTCCGGGGAGCTCACCCAGGCCACCGAGAGGTGCCTGGGGTAGTCCTAACCAACCCAGGGGACCAGCATGCCCCCTGGCACCACTGAGCTTCGCGGCCCTGACCTCACCTGGGGCAGACGCCACTGGGCCCTCCGACAGCCTCCTCTTCTTGAGTCTGTCCTTGATCTGGGCGGTGTCCCGGGCTGCACTGCTGGCCTCTGACTCTAGTGGGGGCGGGAGCGCCAGGGGCTGGGACCCCAAAGACGGGGCCCCCAGGTTTCCAGGGTGGCCGTTCTGGGCCTGCCAGTCCTTCATTGGGGCGTGTGGCTTGAGGCTCTCTAGGTCCTCCCGTCCACTCAGGAGCCGCAACGGTTTCTCTTCACTCAGCCGGGCATGTGGTGCGGGCTGCAAGGAGGCTGTGGCAACAGGGGTGTGAGCAGCTTGGTGCAGTGTCCAGCGGCACTGGCAACCCCATGACACTGGGGCCTGTGGATGGGCAGCGCTCACCCAGGGAATCCCTGTCATTCAGTGATTCAGTCACTCCTGGGGGGGGTGTCACTCATTCGACAGTGCCTGGGGGACCCCTGACCTGAGCAGAACCTGAGCCACGAGGCACTCAGGGAACAAAAGGGGAGTCAACCTATGGTCCTGGTACAGCAGGAAGAGGCCAGAAGCACCCAGGGAAGGCCACCCCCCTAGGGGCCACCACCCGCCCATCTCCAGGACACAGCAGGTCATCCGTGCACCCAGTGCTGACGGACACCAAATCCAGACAGACCAGGGTCACTCAGCAGGCTCAGCAAGTGGCACCTGCTCCCCAGACACGGCTGTCCAGCACTCACTGACAAGCCCTAATGGCATCTGCAGGGCCAGGCATGTCCAGGCAGGGGACTGTGGGGGGTGGGGGTGATACAGCCCATGTCACTGAGGGATGTCCATGCAATTAGAGACAGGACGTGTCCAGACACAGCTTCAGGAGAAGGTGAGGCATGAAGTGCCCAGGAGAGACAGAGGCAAAGGCTCTGCACACTCGGGGTGGGGGTGGGGGTTGCATCTGGAAGACCCCTCTGAACCGGGCCTGTGGCCTGGGACTTGGGGGCCCTGGAGCAGTGAAACACAGAAGCATTCAGACACACCACTCCTGAAGCCCTGCCAGTCCCCAGTCCTTCTGGACAACTGATGCCCAGGTCACAGAGGCTGGAAACATCAGGGAGGGACCCAGAAGGAGGGACCCAGAGAGAGGGACACCAGGGAGGGGTCCCAGGAAGGGACACCAGGGAGGGGCCCCAGGGAAGACCAGACAGGGGGACTCCAGGGAGGGACACAGAGGGAGGGACCCCAGGGAGGAATCCCAGGGAGGGACCAGAGTAAGGACCACAGGCAGAGATCTCAGGGAGGAACCCAGAGAGAGGTACACCAGAGAGGGGTCCCAGGGAAGGACCAGAGTGAGGAACCCCAGGAAGGATCCCAGAGAGGGGCCCCAGGGAGGGATGACAGGGAAGGACCCCAGGGAGTGACCCACAGATAGGACCCACACACACTGCACTCCTGCAGCCTCCAGGCCCAAGGAAAGCCCAGCTCTGGCTCATGAGGGGCTGTCCTTAAAGTGGACTCATCACCAGGGCAACCAGATTTTCCGTCCTAGGCCCGAAATGGAGCTGGCAGAGAATGTCTGCCCCTGGTGCCGGGCAGGAAGTCGGGAGCCCGAGTGGCAGAGACACCGAGGGGTGTCGTGAGAGCCACTGCTGCAGCTGCTGCCTGGGCGTGAAGGAGGCCCTGGTGAGGGTCCCGGCACAGATCCTGTCTTCCTAGGGACAGCTGTGTGCTGGGGCCTGTCCCCCGACCTCCCTCTGCCCCTCTGTCTCCAGGACTCAGGTGAAAGGCTTGCTGACACCAAGCGTGTGTTCAGCAAGGCCACAAGACACAGGAATCAGCCCGCACGAAACTCGTATTTCCCCCTCCAGACGAGGCTCAGCCCTGCCCCGTGGCCAGTGGCCCTGGTTGGCAGCAGTGGGCGGAGCTGCCATCCTCTGCCCAGCGTTCCCAGAGAAGCCCCTTGGGTAACTGGAAGAAGTCGACAGCTGGGTCTTCCGGGCGCACCTTCTCCATAAGCCGGCTGGCCAGAGTCCATGTCTCCAGGCGGGGGCACCCGGGGCCCGGCGCTTGTCCGTGGGACACTCCCGCAGTACACGGCCACCGGGGCCAGCACCTGGGCTGGGGACAGAAGCATAGGAGGGCGGCACCTCAGCACCCTCCAAGGCCAGGACTAGGGACACATAGAGCGCGCCCGCGACATGCCCTGAGCACACCACCCCTCAGGTTCTCGGCCCGAAGAGCTGGCCTGGTCAGGGAGAAAGACGTGAGCACCACTGAGCCCCAACCTGCTCACTCCTCACACGCCCGGCTTTGAAAACTCCCACCTCCTTCACGGGCTCCCCCCTCCCCCGCCCCTGCCACCCCA